>NC_132887.1:39299028-39411528 GCF_030463535.1 Salminus brasiliensis | reverse complement strand
GACAATATCATCGTGCACCTGCGTCCCAAGCTGGGCTCAACTTTACGCCGATCACGTCCTTTGGCTCGACATTGTCCTGTCACTGTTCTGATGTCTTCCTTCGGGTTGTCCTTTTGTAGATAACTTGGCTAGCCTCGCCTATTCATCATTCCGGGGCTTTTCCATGTGGAAAGAAACAGTGGAACAGTTCACATGAAGAGTGTGTGTGAGTGTGTAGAAGAGCTGTCAAAACCTTGGTAATGATCCTCACACTTGGACACAAAGCACAGGTGACAAATAGGTTGGCTAACAAGCAGGAGCTAGCTGGGGAAAACCCAAGAGAGAAAGCTATGGAAACAAACTACGCTCTACGATCTGGCTCCTGCGATCGGGGCCCCCAGCGAAAACTTAAAACTGGGCGTTCCTAAAACTGGGTCGGGTTTCACAAGGCTTACATGGTTCCACCCTCACCTGTGCCAGGTGCCCCATTGGTCCTTTCAGGCCGCTTCAGGGGAAGTTTAGAGGCTGGGTGTTGGGCAGACAGGAGGTCCTGTAGCACTGTAGTCGCCACCCACCCTTACTCCGCCCAACTGGCATTGAGCATAGCCAGTCACTTAAGAGAAGAAGTGGAGCTAATTTTTTAAATGCCCTGTCTTTTACAACGTGGTGCCACCGGAAGTTCCATATGGGTTTGATCGGGGGGGGGTTTGCCTTTCTTACCAGCATATGAGCAGAGTTTTCTTCATCTGTCAGATCCAACCTGATCGCGCCACTAAAAGAGCGTACCAGCTAAAAAAATGTACGCTTAGCTACCGCTGTAACCATGACGGCAGCTTGAAAAACTGCATGCAGAAGAGTTGACCGCTCGACCGCTCGTTGTAAGCGACAAGCGAATGTTACTTACGGCGAGATACTCGCTAGCATAATAGCTAGAGCTAGGTCTCCAATGAACCAAAGGATAGGCGACTACTAGTATAAAAAGTGTCGTCAGCACTATAATCAGCACATTTACCCTTTCCCTTAAGAACCCCTCAATTGACATCCAGGCAACACCTACCTGTGCATCTGTCCGGAGATGTGGTTGCCGTAGCTCTGGTCATTCAGTAGCATGGTTGCGTTTCAGGTGCGATACCAGGCATTTCAGAGCTCATCTTGACCTCCATCGTTCCCCCGAACTGCCTTTTCTTTATCAGTCCACACTGTAGAAACCTCTGGAAATTCTGGGCTGTCTTCTTATAGCCTTCCCCTGCAATATGGGCATCAGTTACTTTCATTTTCGGAACTTTAGGACGCTAACCAAAAACAGGCAGCTCACGAAAGGAAGCTGAACATGAGGATTCAAACCAAAAATGCCCAGAACATAAGACGGCTGGTGCACCTGAGTGGGAGAGGGACCAACCTGAGATTAAGTACCACACAGAAACACATCAACTCAAAACCGTGTTCATTTAAGCCCCATTTAAGCTCTGGAGAGCCACATCGAGAGGGTGACTCCACACCGGTGATGAAACTGTCAACAAAGACAGGGGTCCAGGTGAACGAGTGCCTAAGAATGTGATTCGGACTGGTGGAATTTCAATTCCCAGTGTGACCAACATGGCCATTTGATCATTGCCACTGACCCCTGCAGCAAGAACCATGTGCAGAGTCTTTTCATTAACCCATGAATCAGGGGTGAGAACATAGGTGGGCAGCAGGAACATCAGAGGCAATCACAGGCCGGCAGAGCCACCTTAATTCACAGGCCAGCTTCTGACCTACAGTATGAACCTTTGAACATCTTACGGACGTTAGATCGGGACGAGATTGGACTGCTCGTGAATTCTCACTCAGCTCATTCTCAAGTCAACCATTGAAGCTCAAGGTGCGGATTCTAAGCGTCCAGTATTTCCAAGCCCTCCAATTATTTCCACTGCGCTGGGCAGTTTGGGGTAGTGGTCTAGTCCAGCTGCTAGGTTACCTAGATAACATGTCAATGTGGGGCCTATATGGGATGCCCAAATGGAAACCAGAACGTTTTGTTCTGAGGTTTCCTTGATGGCTCCACAAAATGGATGCCCATCAGGGTCAGCGATGGGACCAGGAGGGGTTAAGCATGATCCCCATCTGGGTTGTACACTGCACATGGGGCCTAGATGATACTCATGTGAGATTTGGGCGGGCTGTAACAATGAGGCCCATTTGGGAAGCCCAACTAGGTCCCAGTAACAACATGTACAAACCTGCTCAAAGCCCATGCCCACCTGGAACCCACCAGGAACATGCACCAGGAATGCACCTAGCCCATGTTCCACCCATGTGAGCCCCACATGAGCATGTTGGCTAGGTAGTGACTATGCCATAATAACAAGCCAACCAATGGGCCAGTTTTCAGCATTAATTAAGAGGACCTGTGCTAACAGAGATGGTACACAACTTTTCATCACTGACAGAAATCAGTAGATAAAATTAATTTCTATATTAAATCAATTTTAATCAATTTTTCCACTGATCCACAGTGATTCCACTTTGTTGATCCCTTTTTTTTTTACTGTGACTCAATGATAAAGGACTACATGGCAAAATATTGCCTGTACCAGCCATTACTGTAATTTACCTTCTTAAAGTTTGCACAGAGTGATGATACAAGTATGCAAATTTTGAGATTTAAAGAAATTTCAAAATAATAGTCCCAACAGTAAACAGTACGTCAGCAAACTTGTCTCACAGCAGCTGAATTTCATTCATACATAAGTCCAACAAGTACAAATAATATGCTGGAATTGCCTCCTGTTCTCTCGGCTGCTGTCTCTCATTCAGTCGTTTTGCGTCCTTTGTTATACGGTTAAATGTTCCTGCAAACTGATTACAGATAACTGATTACATTTCCCATGTTTTCCATGTTTCCCTGCAATAAACGAATACATAATCGGAGTCCTTTATTAGGAGATGTCGGCTGAAACTGCTGTGCTGTCGGATAAGAAATAATGGGATTTTTTGCGTTTTGTTTACACTGAGAGACACGTTATGGCGGTGCTTAATGTAAAACCTGTTGTCATGTAAATAGCCTGAGTGCCTGCTGCAATGATGGTAACGTGATGGGGACTTCTCTAGGCAGTGTTTATCAGTCCTGCTAACAACTCACAGCGGTGCACAGTTTCAGCTAAAGTGAGTCATGGAAGCAGTCTAGCTAGCATAAACATAATATTTAAAATATATTCATATTTTTCATCCCATATGTAGGATTCCAAAGCTTTGCAGATACTCTTTAGGTGAATGAACTTAAAAACTTGTATCACGTTAGCGGATAGCCTAGTTTGCCTTGTTAGCTAGCTACGTCATCTAATGTTGGTCTATTTTAAAGAGGGTAGAATAAAGGATCAGTTATGGAAAATGTATCCAACTAGCCTTGCAAAGGGTTAAAATTTTTACAGAATCCACAATCCATCCCATTCTTTCCAGAGCCCTTACCAGACTGTGAATGACTAACAGTCCTAAATAATATGCATATGTACTTGCCATACAGCAACATATACATATATGCGTACCATATAAATGTAATAACATATGGTATGTAGAAAACATATGTGTGTAATGTTTGGTGGACGAACCAGGAGCTCGCAGATGTCAAATTATTTAAAGGATTATTTAATATATGGAGTTGGAGTAAACCAAGGCACGATAAACAGGGCAAACTGAGCAGACATAGGCTAGGCAGTCCAAGAGTCACAACCAGAGACAAACCAACCAGGCTAACACAAAAACCAAAAGGGCAAGACCAAAAGCCAGAGAGCAAGCAGTGCTCAGTACGTGAGAAGACAACAGCTAGACTGCTTGGTATGCAATGGGAGGTTGGTAATACTACGCAACGGTGCAAACAAACTGATGCGGAATTTATACAGAGCTGTGGGAGCTCGTGTGGGAATTATGGGAATTGAGGTTAAGCATGATATGATATATGTCCATATACAGCCATATATCAGATTCCAGTATGGGTAAACACACACAGCTTGGCTGAATATGTTCATGTGTGGCAGTTTATATATTACCACCAGATGAATGGAAAGTTCTTCTATTGTGTTCTACTGTAAATCCCAGCACCACATGACTTGCTCTGTTGAACAGCTGCTGTAACAATGAGGCAGGTTTCAGCAGGGAGAACAGCAGCAGTATGCAAGTGGTGGAGCAGTGCTGCAGGGCTCAGCGACATTATATTCCCACCCCGACGTCCCAGCGAGCGACAGATACCCTCGCTATCTCGTCTGGCAATCCTCAGCTGGGTCCCAAAACAGTACAGATTACAAGCAAATTACTTTTGTTGTATTTTTTTTTTTACAGAATTATTTACTCAGACCCTCGAGAACTGTGTTTTGGTTTTATCTCCCAAAATGAACTGAACCCAGGCCTTCTGGTGTCGGCCCAGACCTTCACAATGGCCCGAGCAGGAAATTAAAAAAGCTCCTGATAATTTGAAACTGAGGGGAAAATGATTACCGTGTTATTGAAGAGACGGCCGGTGGCAAAACATCTGTTTCTGACACAGAGAGACGGAATATAAAAGGAGAGCAGAGCAATATGAACACCAGTTAACACAACGAGCACCGCGAAGCATGTCTACAACAACAGCACCAACACCCACAGCTGTACTTCTATACAGACAACAGTCCCTTCAGCCCTTTATAACGTTGCACAGGGTAATTAAACCATCAACAAACGTGTCATAATGTGCTCCCACCCACTGGCCACTTTATTAGAAACACCTACATTGTGCTCCCACTCACTGGCCACTTTATTAGAAACACCTACATTGTGCTCCCACTCACTGGCCACTTTATTAGAAACCTCAACCTTCTGCTTCCACTCACTGGCCACTTTATTAGAAACACCGACCTTGTGCTTTCACTCACTGGCCACTTTATTAGAAACACCTACACGTACTTCCACTCACTGGCCACTTTATTAGAAACACCTACCTTGTACTTCCACTCACTGGCCACTTTATTAGAAACACCTACCTTGTACTTCCACTCACTGGCCACTTTATTAGAAACACCTACACGTACCTCCACTCACTGGCCACTTTATTAGAAACACCTACACGTACTTCCACTCACTGGCCACTTTATTAGAAACACCTACCTTGTACTTCCACTCACTGGCCACTTTATTAGAAACACCTACCTTGTACTTCCACTCACTGGCCACTTTATTAGAAACACCTACCTTGTGCTTCCACTCACTGGCCACTTTATTAGAAACACCTACCTTGTACTTCCACTCACTGGCCACTTTATTAGAAACACCTACCTTGTACTTCCACTCACTGGCCACTTTATTAGAAACACCTACCTTGTGCTTCCGCTCAGTGGACACTTTATTAGAAACACCTACCTTGTACTTCCGCTCACTGGCCACTTTATTAGAAACACCTACCTTGTACTTGCACTCACTGGCCACTTTATTAGAAACACCTACCTTGTGCTTCCACTCTCTGGCCACTTTATTAGAAACACCTACCTTGTGCTTCCACTCTCTGGCCACTTTATTAGAAACACCTACCTTGTACTTCCACTCACTGGCCACTTTATTAGAAACACCTACCTTGTGCTTCCGCTCAGTGGACACTTTATTAGAAACACCTACCTTGTGCTTCCGCTCAGTGGACACTTTATTAGAAACACCTATCTTGTGTAAACACATCCGTCTCTCTAAGACGCATTCAACAACAGAAACTCCTCCCGGTACAGTGGAACCACCAGTAATTATTGCTGCACAACCAATGAATCTGCATATCCCGTCCAGGACTTCAGTCTGACTGACCGGAGACGCATTTGACAACCAAGTTTAACGAATGTGGCTGAAATCTGATCAGGATACAGTCCAGATGCTACTGCAGTCACATGAAGTGAGCAGGTGTGAACGGGGTCTTACGGTTTTCCTCCAAGCGTGTTGAGCTCTAGCTCATGGGTTCATGCGACTCACAGGCTCCAGGTGTTGGTGGCACTGTGTGATAGGGAAGGTTCTAGATAGAGGGTACAAATTGGACATAACTAAATGTGGATTCTTTACAGATTTATTCTTCTATACTTGGCGTTTGGTCAATCAGATATGAGGCCAGTGAGCAAAACAAAAAACCTCCCCCTAAAATCATAAATACATCTGAAGAGGCACGTTTCAATAGAGCCCCTCGCTTCAAATTCAATGAACCATCTGCGCCTCCCCTCCGTTTAGAGTCCAAGAATCCGAGACACTCCTGGATCGCCTAAAAAGAAAAACCCACAAATTTAACATAACAGAAGTGGTTCAGACTTTAAACTACAACAGAAACTTCACTCCGAATATCCTACACCCACGGCCTCTGAGGGAGCACGTCAACCACAGCCCAACGGGCGTCCTTCTCGTCCTACATCTGTGCACGAAATTGACCAACTTAGGATGAAAGTGGAAGTTGGCAATGGGAGCTTTTAAGCTAGCGTCCTTTGTCGGGAAGGCGCAGCGCAGCTTGTCCAGACTGCCAGCTCATGAATATGCAACACAAACGTGGATCGGAATTGCAGATAGATGGTGTCTCTCTCTGTGGACAGATGGTATAGCTAATGCGCTTCTGAAGAAGATATTCAAGTTCTACATCAGTCACAAGTAGGCGTCTGGGAGAATGCGTCCTCCGCCGAGTTGACATGACTTTATTCTGCTTGTGGGAGTTTTTTTTTTTTTTTTCAGGCCGTCTCTGGAACCGCTATACCATGAACATTTGCTCTACCAGTGGACGACTGAGCTAATCTGCCTCTCGGGCCGTGTGTCATAACATGGATATCTTGGGCTTACGAGTGAGCCGTAGCGCTGGCGTACTCTCACTTGCCATTTTGTGTTTTACAGCTTTACAGGAAAAGACAAGAACCTGCTTTCAATGGACGTCGATGTAAATTTCTAGTCATTTTGGAGCATTTCTATTGGTCCATTCATTATGAGATTCTGATATAATGTAAGATGCCATCAAAATATGTCAAAAAGTAAAAACAAAAGTCCACATTAGGAGATACAGCAACGTTATAAACGGACAAAAGTATTGGGACACCTGCTAATGTTTTGTTTCTTCTAAAATCAAGGGTATTAAAAAGAGTTTATCCTGCTTTTGTAGGAATAACTGTCTCTAGTTAGAATAGACCAATAATTCAAAGGATACCTCTAAGCTTAGACATTACTAAACACAAGACAATAAGGTGACCATAGTACTCTAATCGTCCAAGTATTCTTGGAAGAGGTGGGTCTTCAGTCTGGGTTTGAAGACAGCGAGCGACTCGGCCGTTCGGACACCCAGGGGAAGCTCGTTCCACCACTTTGGTGCAGGACAGAAAAAAGCCTGGATGCTTGTCTTCCGTGGATTTTGAGGGATGGCGGGTCGAGCCGAGCCGTACTTGAAGCTGGAAGGGCTCTAGGTGCGGATCGGCTTTTGACCATTGCCATCAGGTACGGAGGGGCTGGTCTGTTCTTGGCTTTGTAGACCAGCGTCAGGGTTTTGAATCTGATGCGGGCAGCAGCTACAGGAAGCCAATTATTGGATTAGCCTAAATGAACCCACCCTGCATATGCTTCTAGCAGCCTGGGCCTCTCTTATTTATTCCCTTTTCCCTGTCCCAGGTCAACGTTTATTCCATGCTCTAACTCACCAGATCCAGCTGATGAAGGGCTCGATAATTGGCTGATGAATCGACTCGCGTTAGCGCTAAACCGTGCCGTGCTGTGGGCCTCCAGGCCTGCTGTGCGAAACCCCTGCTGTTTAGAGTGAAGCGCTGGGCTGAATACAAATGTTTACCATTAGCGTTTCTGTTTCGGGGCTCTGTAACAGAGCATCGGCCTATCGATTCCTCTCATTTCATGCAGTCAGATCCACGTCCAATGTCAACACTGACTGTCATCCAGCAAGGGGAAAAAAAAAGCACATAGTAAAGCACTCCTGGCACAGTCATTTGAGAGGTGGGGAAGGCGGTCAATAAACAGGTCTGGGTGTCAAACATGCATAATGTGATAACGCTAGGCCTTGAAGTACCTTCAGCAAGCATGAAAAATGCTACATTAATTCTGACAGGGCCTGCATTTGTTCTCAAAACAGTCTCGGTTCTCCGTGGCCATGGATTTGAGAGCGTTCCTTTGAGATTCTGGTCCATGGGTGACGTAATGGCACATGTTCTTCACTGGAGATAAGCTTAAAGTTCAGGGTTTTACTGAAGACGCTCCTGTAAAACAAGGGAGAAAGAAGGTTACAGGGAAAGTGATCATCAGCAGCTAGCTTTATGCTACACTAACATTACAAACGGCATAGAAGCGCTAATGCTAAATTATCTTTGGCTTTATAATGTCCCCCCGTTGAGCTTTCTGGTGGTGAAATGCTGTAATAATCTACACACAGTAATGTCAGTCATCAAAGCTTTTATGTTTAAGTCTCTCTCGCTCGCTCTCTCTCTCTCTCTCTCTCTCGAGAATAAAGACAGACACATAATCGAGCGCAAAGTTCCCGTTTTTTTCTCTCTCACATATTTATTTATTGACACCTGTGAGAGAAACTAGCAGCTCGTCGCTCATTCCCTCGGTTTCTAATAAAGAACGAAGAAGACTGTCCTTTCATCCCGGCTCTACGAGGCTTTCCCCGGAGGGGCAGAAAAAAAAGGCCCAGAAAACTTTGAACATGAAACAGGCAAAGGCCTTTTTTTCCCCTCCATCATCACAGGAGTGGGATCACAGAGCGGGACTTAAAAACCACATCTCCGTTGTGTGATCCAAATCAAAGCTCTCTGACTGGATTCCTGGATCCTGGACGGGAGCTTTTTGTAACGAAAGGTGGACGAAACCTCTGGGGAGAATTCAACGCAGAAGTGATTGGGTAAGATATCGGTAAGGAAGGTGAAATTTTGCGAGGATTATGTCAGCAGGACTGGGTTAGCTCAGCACATTTAGGGGTGCTGATGTGACTTTTTCAAATACCAATCCACACGATGTACCCTTTTATCGGAGCGGGTCTTGGAGTGTGGACCCATCACACACTTGATTAAAGATTCACAGCTGAAGGTTTCTAAAGTGCACTGAAGCAAAAGACTGAACAATAAAATCAACAGAATACTGAATCAGTACTGAATCAGTACCACAACTAAAACCTGGATAAATCTGATGAATTTCAACAGCTAAGGTTAAGTTAAACAGCTAAGGAAACATTTCAGCAGCGAAAGGCTGAATCATTTCGGCAGCTAAAGGCTGAATCATTTAAGCAGCTAAAGACTGAATCATTTAAACAGGTAAAGAATGAATCATTTAAACAGCTACAGACTGAATCATTTCAACAGCTAAGGACAATCATTTCAACAGCTAAAGGCTGAATCATTTAAGCAGTTAAAGGCTGAATCATTTCAACAGCTAAAGACTGAATCATTTAAGCAGTTAAAGGCTGAATCATTTCAACAGCTAAAGGCTGAATCATTTAAGCAGTTAAAGGCTGAATCATTTCAACAGCTAAAGACTGAATCATTTAAGCAGTTAAAGGCTGAATCATTTCAACAGTTAAAGACTGAATCATTTAATCAGTTAAAGACTGAATCATTTCAACAGCTAAGACTGGATCTAGAGAAGCTGATGGGTTTTGGTGGCCTGATGAGGTTGAAATATAATCCATGTCAATTAAACAGAGAGCCTGACGGAGACACAGCAATCCCTCAGGAATCCAAATACTAAGTAAGCTGTTCTCTGTACCTGCCATGGACCAGTTACATCTGCTGCGAGGATGATACAATCCCTAAAAGAGGATTATGAGGTGTGTGTGTGTAGCTGACATTATAGAGATTGCCACATCAGACACTGCCGGATGAATTTTCACACACACTGATGAAGATGGCTATGCAACTGAATCATTTAAGCTGCTCATGACTGAATCATTTGAACGAATAGACTGAATCATTTAAACTGCTAAAGAAGGAGCCATTTCTACTGTTAAAAATGTTCAATATCACAGAGTTAATTAAATGGATAAAGACTGAGTCATTTGAACAGATGAGGACTGAATCATTTAAATGTAAAAATGTAAATGTAAAGAATCATGTCAACTGCTTAGAACTGTTCAATATCACAGCTCAAGAATGAATCATTTAAACGGAGAAGGACTGAATCATTTACACGAAAAAAGGCTGAACTGCTAAAAACAGTTCAATATCACAGCTAAACGGAGAAAGACTCAATCATTTAAATGGACATAGACTGAATCATTTAAATGGACATAGCTGAAGAGTCATTTCAACAACTAAAACAATGAATCATTTTAAAAGCTAAAGAGTGAATAATTTCAACTGCTAAAGAATAATTGACTCAACTTCACAACTATGGAGTCATTTAAACAGATAAAGATTGAATCATTTAAACCTATAATGATTTATATTTTAGTGATGCTTATAATATTATTTTTAAAGAGATCTATACGTCCAGCTGACTGTGATTACATCAAAAAATGTGATATCACACCTTGCATGATTGGCAGGGCTAGTGAGATGCAGTGGGCACTACTATGCCGGGAAAGATGACAATTTAATTAACAATTTATCACCACTGGGCCATTTCTGTTCAGTGGTTATCCAACAGGATTAGGCTAAGTCCTTCTGATTTGGATAAAACCTGTGGAACTGCCAGTGAAATCGCAGGAAGCAGGGATAAAGCCAATCCAAAAGCCAGAATCCAGCTGGATACCATTTGAAAATTAGGAGCAGAGTGTACCCGGTGTGAAACAGCTTAGAAGACCCCTGGAAACGTTGTGGATAAACTGTGTCATGAAGGGGGCATTTCTGGTTAAAAAAATCAGACTATGCTGGTGTGAATGTAGAAAAGGCTTTGAACAGGCCAGTCTTTTATAAAACCCTGCTGAAAGTCTTGATCTGATGCCTTGGACCAAGTTAGACCAACTCAGACAGCCTTCAGGATATCAACACCATGTTAACATTCATTTAGACAGTCTGAATCAGACTGAATCGGTTCAACAGATTAGAGATTCGCAGCTGAAGGTTTCTAAAGTGCACTGCAGCAAAAGACTGAACAATACAATCAACAGAATACTGAATCAGTACTGAATCAGTACCACAACTAAAGTCTGGATAAATCTAATGAATTTCAACAGCTAAACAAATGACTCAGTTAAACATTAAAGGAATCATTTCAGCAGTTAAAGACTGAATCATTTCAACAGCTAAAGACTGAAGCATTTCAACAGTTAAAGACTGAATCATTTCAGCAGTGAAAGAAAATCATTTCAACAGTTAAAGACTGAATCATTTCAACAGTTAAAAGCTGAATTATTTCAACAGTTAAAGACTGAATCATTTCAACAGTTAAAGACTGAATCATTTCAACAGCTAAAGGCTTAATCATTTTAGCAGTTAAAGACTGAATCATTTCAACAGTTAAAGACTGAATCATTTCAACAGTTAAAGGCTGAATTATTTCAACAGTTAAAGACTGAATCATTTCAACAGTTAAAGACTGAATCATTTAAACAGTTAAAGGCTGAATTATTTCAACGGTTAAAGACTGAATCATTTCAACAGTTAAAGGCTGAATCATTTCAACAGTTAAAGACTGAATCATTTCAACAGTTAAAGGCTGAATTATTTCAACAGTTAAAGACTGAATCATTTCAACAGTTAAAGACTGAATTATTTCAAGTTAAAGACTGAATCATTTCAACAGTTAAAGACTGAATCATTTAAACAGTTAAAGGCTGAATCATTTCAACAGTTAAAGGCTGAATCATTTCAACAGTTAAAGACTAAATCATTTCAACTGCGTCCTATTGAAGTCATTTGGGCTTGTATAAAGCTTTTGGATAAGTGCAATAGTATTTGTACAGTAAGTGTTCAAACTAAATTTTGTGTCAAAACACCTCCATAGGAACGCATTGAAATGTGTCCATAAACTTTTAACCAAAAATTCAAACTTCTCCACATTGAATCAGTTAGCTGTTTACTTCAGACCTACAGTTGGTAAATGAATGGCAGTGACCACTGGCCCTGACCACTGTCAGGTTTTTAATGGTGTGTAATTATAGTCACCATGTCCTCTTCGCTATCAGCTACTCAGCCTCCATAATCACTGATTCAATCTCTCCTCGATTCACTAAAGAAGGAAATCTTAATGAGGCAAAGATTTTATCTTCGGCTGAGCTTTTGGACGGCTGAAGAATATCAGATCTGTTTTCTGAAAGAAGGAATCCAGTAATGTGGGATTCAGTTTGTGACTTTTGCTGAGGCGGGAGTTTAGAAGGCCTTAGTCATGGAAAAAGAGCTGTCTTTTCATGTCGTCAGTCCAATATCTGTGTTACTCGATTTTAATCAGGGTGTTCGATAGAAAATGGAATTCATCTGACACAGTTTTCTTATAAAGTAAAACTCCACACGAAGCAAGACTGAAGTCTTCCAGCATTAGAGGCCGAGTCCATCCAGAGGTTCCCTTCGATTCAGTTCAATAAGGTCTCTGGATATTTGTTTTCCCAACACTGTTACAGTGACGCATTCACAGGTCATCGGAATACCACTGCAGCCAATTATCCAACTGAATCATTTAAGATGCTAATGACTGAATCATTTGAACGGATAAAGACTGAATCATTTAAACGGCTAAAGAAGGAGCCATTTGACCTGCTAAAGAATCGATTCAACTGTTAAAAATGTTTAATATCACAGAGTTAATTAAACAGATAAAGACTGAATCAATTTACCAGATAGATAAAGACTGAATCATTTTAATGGAAAATGACTGAATCATTTCAACAGCTGAAGAGTCATTTCAACAACTAAAACAATGAATCATTTTAACTGCTAAACAACTTGATCAACTTCAAAACTAAAGGCCGAGTCATTTGAACAGATAAAGACTGAGTCTTTTAAATGGATAAAGACTGAATCATCTAAACCTATAATAATATAATTTTTAAAGAGAACTATACGTCAAGCCAACTGCAATTACAGCAAAAATATTTACTGAGACTGGAAAGTCTTCCAGCATTAGAGGCTGAGTCCATCCAGAGGCAGTTGAGAAACTTGCTATTCTGGTCATCTACAGGGTGACAGTGGTGCTTTCATATCAGACTAAAATCTGAGAAAGATTTGGATTAAGCTTTGTGGACGACCACACTCTCAATAATCTCAATATATTATTAATAAATGATCTTCTCAATAATTCACTTCGATTCAGTTCAATAAGCTCTCTGGATATTTGTTTTCCCAACACTGTTACAGTGACGCATTCACAGGTCATCGGAATACCACTGCAGCCAATTATCCAACTGAATCATTTAAGATGCTAATGACTGAATCATTTGAATGGATAAAGACTGAATCATTTAAATTAGATTAATTGGATTAAGCTTTTGATTTAGTTCCATAAACTCTCTGCCATTTTTTTTTACAACACTGTATGTTGAAGGTGGTCAAGAAGGTTAAAAAGGTCTCTGAAGATCCTAAAAGTCTTGGTATTTTGTCATGCGGGCTTCAGTGTCCTCCCACTGTGCCGTCTTCAGCTGATCCGAAGAACGCACACCACAGCGGAGATACTCTGAAGTGTGACTTGACACTTTCTGTCGATGTCTAATGAACAGGGCTTCAAAGAAGGGGTCTTCAGGCTTTCATACGCTGTTAAAACTTGAAGATCCTTGAGGAACTTTTGGAGAAACTTGGGAACCTCCTAAGCTGCTTTGAAGAACCTTCCAGGAACCTTTTTTCTTCTAAAAACCTTTTCTTAAAGGTTCTGCAAAGCGCTTTAAGAGGTTCCTCCACAGTTTTAAATGGAAGAACCTCCTATAGTTCATCAAGGATCTTAGACTTTTAACAGTGTACAGCATTAACAGCTGAAGCCCTGGCTCTGGCTGGTCTCTTGTTGTTCCCAGCGGAGGCTCAGAGCAGGCTTTCGGACTCGTTTTACTCGGCCTTGCTGGTGCTTGAAGTGAAATTAAAGTCCACATGACAATTCCCAAAAAAAAACGGGCCGAAACAGGCTGAGCGAGATGAATAATAAATGAAAGAGAGGCGCCGTCAGTGGTAGTGCTGGATGTCCCTGTTTAATCCTCATGGGGATCAATTTATTCAGATTGTAGATCTTTGCCACTCTCTCTCTCTCTCTCTCTCTTTCTCTTACACACACACACACACACACACAAACAGCACTGCATCACACACACTCTTGTGAAATAATCCTCCAGCTATAACCGATCTCTCTTCGTTCCTCTGGCCGTCAGTCACCCTCCTATCTCCATTCGAATAGAGCTGTTCATGCAGATGCTGAATTGGCTGGTTGGGATGCAGGTAGTGGAGAGCATGGTTAGCATGCTAATAGCCATTGACCAAACAGCAGGTCATATTAAGCCTTTCGGTGGCTCCCAAAAGACCATGTGAAGCGTATTCCCAAACCATCAACTGAGCTTAAAGGTCAAAATCTGTTCCGTGGAAATGCTACTTTCACTAGCTTCACTAACATTAACTATCGAGGGCAGTTCCTGTAAGGAAAGAAACACTGATAGTAAGTCAGATCCGCTCAAAAAGCACAAAGAGTACGACGACACTGTTGGTTCTACTGTTGTGCCACATGTGGTATTTGTAGCTCTTAAAAATTGACCGGTAGAGCAGTTTGAATTTTTGGTTAAAAGTTTATGGACACATTTCAATGCATTCCTATGGAAGTATTTTGGCCACAAAATTTAGTTTGGACACTTACTGTACAGATACTATTGCACTTATCCAAAAGCTTTATACAAGCCTAAATTACATCAATAGGATGCAGTTAAAATGATTCAGTCTTTAACTGTTGAAATGATTCAGTCTTCAGCTGTTGAAATGATTCAGTCTTTAGCTGTTGAAATGATTCAGTCTTTAACTGATTAAATGATTCAGTCTTTAACTGTTGAAATGATTCAGTCTTCAGCTGTAAAAATGATTCAGTCTTCAGCTGTAGAAATGATTCAGTCTTCAGCTGTTGAAATGATTCAGTCTTCAGCTGTAGAAATGATTCAGTCTTTAGCTGTTAAAATGATTCAGTCTTCAGCTGTTGAAATGATTCAGTCTTCAGCTGTAAAAATGATTCAGTCTTCAGCTGTTGAAATGATTCAGCCTTTAGCTGTCGAAATGATTCAGTCTTCAGCTTTTGAAATGATCAGCGTCCTCCGAGCGTGTCTCCTCCGAGCGCCCACCACACCAGCCAACAGATGCCTGTGCCGACCAACATCTCTTAAGAGTGATGAAAGGAGAGAGCGCCATCTACCCACCCGGAGAGTGCATGGCCAATTGTGCTCGCTCAGACTCTGGCCGCCGATGGCAAAGCAACATGGCTCTGGATTCCAACTCGACCGTGCCGGCCGTGACGATGGCGGCGGCAGTGATGGTAAAAGCAGCAAAAAAAGCAGCTCAGCGAGAAATCAGCTTTGGGGCACGTAGCGTTTCCCACATTTCACGGCCTTCTGCCCCCATCTGCTCGTCTCCTGTCCATCCCACGAGGGCAGACGGTTCAAGAGGCCATCGCCGTAAGGACCCTTGTGAAGTACACAGCTTGACAGAGGCAATTACTCACTCTGCAGCCTCAGTCCCTTCTCATCAGCTCACCATCACTGTGAAGGCTGCATTTCAAATCCATCACCTGGCCCCTCTCCGACCGTGACCTTTGTTTAAAACCTGTGTTCACGCGCTGGCAGGCAGAGGGTATGGTCCTGGCGCTGCCCCGTGGGACGATGGTGGCAGTCTCTTGAAACCACATGGTTTTGATTGCTAGCATTAGTGGCAGGAGAGATGGTCAGCAACGTCCTCCTCTGCTTTCCACAACCGTCAGCTCAAGAAAGCCACTTAACCCCTATAACAGATGAGGCCGAGTCAGTCTGGATTAGAACGACTGCCAAATAGCACAACAATAAGAAGGTGTAAGAAGGCGGGCTAAGCATCAGTTATCAGATTAGCGCTGCTGACGGCACATTGGCCATTGTAGGGATTGGGATTAAACCACACCATCTTATACCACAATTGGTTCCAACCTTGCAATGTGATTGGCCTATCTGACCTGCCTAATATTGTACAGGTCCTCCTCGTGCACCCAAAAAAAACCTGAGCCCTTATGGCATGGACTCCGCAAGACCTCTGAAGATGTCCTGTGGTATCTGGCACTAAGACACCAAGGCAAGGTTAGCAGTTAGCAGATCAATATCAAGACGTAAGTTGTGAGCTGGGGCCTCCAAGAGCATCAATGAGCCGTGGGTTCCCATGACACTGTCGACAGTTAACCGGCTGTTCGTCCCTGAACCACTTCCTTGACCACAGCATACCGGAGACACCCCACAAGACCTGCCTGATGTTTTGGAGATGTTCTGACCCAGTCGTCTAGCCATCACAAATAGGTTCTTGCTCCTGCTTCAACACCTCCATCACCTTCAAGAACTGGCTGTTTACTTGCTGCTTAATATTACCCACCCCTTCACAGATGCCATTGGTCTTTACCATCCATGGACCCCCCCCACCCCCCCCCCCATTCCTTAAGATTCGTTGATGTTTACTGGGCCGCTGTGAGCCCAGCACTCTGAACATTGTCCCCGGTGGCCTCTTGAATGATGAGAAGGTCTGTCAAGACTCAGCTCCAGTTCACTTCAGTGGTTAATTCCACCCAGTGCTGTGAGTGTCAGCACTGCTCCAGTTCCCCAGCCATTCCACCCATATTGGTTTAGTATCAGCTCTGTGACCTGGGGTCTTTAGGTCAGCTCAAAATCTTTATCCTCAGCTCTTTCATTATCTGGATGACTAAGACCAGCTGCAGCAACAGCGAACAGGCTTCTATCCCTGAGGACTGGTTTCATACAAACAGTGATTTATGCGTTCATCACTACAAACGTCTCTGGAGGCCATTCTTGTGATGTAGTTGAAGAATAAAAGGAATAAAATATATATATATATATATATATATATATATATATATATATATATATATATATACAGGAACTGCTCGTTCTGCTTCTACCCCGCACTATTAAACTGCATAATTACACATTTGAACAAATCATTACATTTACACCAGTTCTAAAACCAAGCCTGTAGTCACCGTTTGCTTTTTCTGAAGACTGTTCCCATCATTCTTACGTCTGAAAAGGCTTTACGTCGGTGTTAATGATGCACCAGGATGCTCAGTGAGCTTCGAACCTTAGAACAGATAACAGTTTAGTACACTTCTGTAAGTATGTTCTCCCTAAACCAGGCTAGTTGTCATAGAACCAAAAATGTAGTTGACTCTAGTTTATCTACTGAGTACCAATCGCAGTAAGTATTATCAGTATTAGTAAATAATGCAATAATTAGGACCAATCGCAGTGAGGGGGAGGTCTCAGAACAAATGATGCAATAATTAGGACCAATCACAGTCGGGGGAGGTCTCAGAACAAACAATGCAATAATTAGGGCCCAATCACAGTCGGGGGGGAGGTCTCAAAACAAATGATGCAATAATTAGGACCAATCATAGTGAGGGGGAGGTCTCAGAACAAATGATGCAATAATTAGGACCAATCGCAGTGAGGGGGAGGTCTCAGAACAAATGATGCAATAATTAGGACCAATCGCAGTGAGGGTGAGGTCTCAGAACAAATGATGCAATAATAAGGACCAATCGCAGTGAGGGGGAGGTCTCAGAACAAATGATGCAATAATTAGGACCAATCACAGTGAGGGGGAGGTCATAGAACAAACAATGCAATAATTAGGACCAATCACAGTGAGAGGGAGGTCTCAGAACAAATTATGCAATAATTAGGACCAATCGCAGTCGGGGGGAGGTCTCAAAACAAATGATGCAATAATTAGGACCAATTGCAGTGAGGGGGAGGTCTCAAAACAAATGATGCAATAATTAGGCCCAATCGCAGTGAGGGGGAGGTCTCAGAGCAAATGATGCAATAATTAGGACCAATCGCAGTGAGGGGGAGGTCTCAGAACAAAGAAGTGGGTGACCTTTGCGTTTCGCTGGGGTTGAACGCGGCCCGGGTGGCAAAGCTACAGCCAGAACAACATATGAGGACAAATAATTGGACAATTTTACTCCTAACGTTTCTCTTTAAAGCATATTTCCTTTATGTAGAGGACTCAGAAGACTCAGAAGACTCAGAAGGTCGAGCTGGCTGTTCACTCCGTGAGCTGTTTCCCAATCAATAGTCTCTGAGGTTGAGGGGAAAAACCAACCACAGTTGGTCCTCACACATGCAAGCCCTGCAATTTCCTCCTGTATGTGTATGTGTAGGCCTTAGGCAGCCGTGGCAGGGAATGAAAGGCTCCCAGAGCTTGTGTGTGTGTGTGTGTGATTACCTATATGTTTCATCATAGAGGCTGTGTTTGTGGAGAGCAGTCTAAGTAGGTACAATGGCTCTATTCAACCCGGCCCCTCTGCATCATTCCTGTTCATGAGCTGCTTCTCGCTGCTGATTAAAATCTTCTGCTGGCTTTTCACATTGAAGTCAATAGGCTGACCATCCATTACCCAGCTCTCTCTCTCTCTACCTCGTGTTCTCTCCTTTTTCCCCTCTGTCTCCATTTCTCTTTCTGATCTCTGCCTCTTTCTGATCTTTCTCCTTTTCCCTCTCCATTTCTTCTTCTGCCTCTGATCTATTTTTCACTTGGGCACCATTTAAGCCAAGTTGTTATCGAGAACCAAAGCCGGAACAGGCATTTTAAAGCGACAGGACGGGGAAGAAGAAAAAAAAAATAATGTTCCTGGTGAATAAAATGGTCTTGCAGGACGTTTTCTTTGAATTGGACACCTCAGACACCGAAGCTCAGAGGTTTAAAACACTCCCGGTGTATCTCCGTACTTTTCCGGCAAGGCCATTCAAAATCATGCCATCATCAAAACCTTTTCAGCTCTCTAGACATTTAATGAAAAGTCTGAATCAGCTCCTCAGCCTTTTCACTTCTGAAGGCAGTCTGGGCTGCTAGTCACTACCGAAGGAAATCCTTCACAATGTTAACCAAGGGTAGCACTTGCTATGCTAGTCTGCACATGTTCACCATTAGCCGGAATATTATAAATTATTATTATTATTATTATTTACCTCAGCTTGAATGAACTTTATTACTTCTGAGAGTAGTGAATAAACGTCTTTAGCTACGTAGGTTAGCTATTGGTTATCAGTTAGTTAACAGTTTGCTACAAGCTTTTGAAAGCAGCATTGCAATGCTAGCTTGCACACGTAGCCTAAATATTCTAAAAATGTTTATATATATATATATATATATATATATATATATATATAAAAGCTTGTATGAACTTTCTTGGTATTAAAAATTTTCTTCTGAGAGTAGTGAATACACATATTTAGCTATGTAGGTTAGCGATTGGTTATCAGTTAGTTAACAGCTAGCTACTAGCTCTCAAAAGTAGTATTTCTTTGCTAGTCTACATATGTATGCTAAAAGCGCTAAAATATTATAAAAAGGTAAAAAAAAAAGGTTTATTTTTACCTCAGCTTGTACGAACTCTCTTGGTACTTGAAGTTTGAAAGTGAAGCACTTTCGTCCTAAAAACAGTATAAATAAATTTTTTAGCATCAGTTAGCTCCTGGTTATCAGTTAGTTAGCTAACAGCTAGCTACTAGCTCTCAAAAGTAGTATTTCTATGCTAGTCTGCACGTGTACACTATTAGCAGGAATGTTATAAACAGGGTTATTTTATTTACCTCAGCTTGAATAAACTTTATTGGTGAATAAACATTGTAGCAATGTAGGTTAACTTTTGGTTATCAGTTATCAGTTAGTTAACAGGTTGCTAATAGCTGTTGAAAGCAGCATTGCAATGCTAGCATGCACACGTAGCCGGAGTATTCTAAAAACATAGCTATATATATATATATATATATATATATATATATATATATATATATATATATATATATATAAGCTTGTATGAACTTTCTTGGTGTTTAAAATGTAATGAATAAACATTTTTAGCTACGTAGGTTAGCTATTAGTTATCAATTAGTTAACAGCTAGACATTATCTCTCAAAAGTAGTATTTCTATGCTAGTCTGTACGTGTACACCATTAGCCAAAATATTATAAACAGGCTTATTTTATATACCTTGCCTACTATCTCTGCCTAATTCTAATTCTAATTCAATTCTAAAGTTTCTTCCTGAGAGTAGTGAATAAGCATTTTTAGCATCAGCTAGCTTCTGGTTATCAGCTAGTTACCAGCTAGCTACTAGCTGTCAAACGTAGTGTTGCCATGCTAGCCTAACTTGCTTGTATGAACTGTCTTGGTGCTTAAAATGTAAAAATAAAGCAATTTGTTTCTGTGTGGAACAAATAAACATCTTTAGCATCTTTAGCATCATTGGTTTTTAGCTTTAAAAGCCTAAATATCATAAAGTTGTTTTTTATTTATGTACCTCAGCTTGTATGAATTCTCTTGGTACATCTAGTTTGTCTTTAATTTCACCTGAGGGCAATGTATAAACGTCTTTAGCACCAGTTAGCCACTGGCTACTGGTTATTAGCTAGTTCCAAGCTAGATACTAGCTGTCAGACAGACAAACCTGAGCAGCGGTGGCCCATTCTGGCCTAGTCTACACCAGGAATTGTCTTTATTTAACCAACTCTTGAGCTTAGAGAAGCAAAATCGCCTGATTAGCTAACGGCTTTCCTGCTATCACGGGTGCCTACGGTGCACTACATAGAGTTAAGTATAAAATCAAGCAAAGCTTCCATTTAAAAATAACTTGCACACATGCTAACAAAGTAGGTTTTAGATGGAAATTGTAAAAAGCCGTGGGTGTAGATGCACCTGGACATTATTTATGATTGACGTTAGCGTCTATAGAGATACAGTCTGAGCATGAGGTCAAAACACATAGCTTATAGTATAAACAGGGCAGCAACAAAGTAACTGACCGCCACTGACGGACCCACAGACTAGCTTATTAGCACTGTTTATACCTTACTAAAGAGATAAAGACAATGTGAAGCTTGGTTGAACATCGGCCCGAACTCATTTACTTCCAGAACCACTGCAGCCCAATTATTTCTTCTTTCATATGTAAACGGAATAAATGTACAACTTGCTAACGACCCATCTGTTGAGCTCTTAGTGGGCTGTTTTTCCCGCATTCGAGATGCGAGTCGAGTTCATTATGCTAACCTAAGCTTAGCCGTACCGGCAGTACTTTTAAACCGCACACAGAGAGAGACGGATCTTTGGATCTCCCTGAGCTGGAAAAGTCCGTCACTTCAGAGAACACATTTCCACTGCATTTACAGCCCGATGCTAGGGGCCTAGGGGACTATCATTTCTGCTGACATACAAAAGACTGGGTATGTGCACTATAATGCCCCTAAAGGTATTTATTTATTAAAAAGGTGTCCACAAACTTTTGGACATGTAGTATATTCAGTGATATTCTCATCACATATCCAAGAAAGCCTGGGCTTCAAGTGGCTCAGTGGTCTAAAGCACTGCCACTATGGCCGTGCTCCCTCCAGGTGGGTAGATGGCGCTCTCTCCCATCATCACTCTGTTTGGATCACATAACACTTCTTCCTGGTCAGGGTTGCAGTGGGTCTAGACCTTCCCGGGAATCATTGGGCGCATTGGGCAGGAATACCACTGGACAGTCCAGCAGTCCATTGCAGGACACCCCACGCCAATTCAGCCGCCATATTTGTTTTTGAGAGGTGGGAGGAAACTACAGCACCCGGAAACCCAAATGGGACACTGGGAGACACGGACTCCCCGAACTCCTCCCAGACAGAGACCTAAACGTGACTTGTGGCACTGCAGTTTAGTCCAAGACTAGCTTTCATCCATGTCCGGAAAACCAACGCAAAGTCTGGGAATACTGCCCTGAAGGCCTCTGTCCTCAACTATCCTGGATTCATCACGGCTACACCTCATTCATACTTAGAAAGGACGTGTACAATCACACTTGGCCAACCAGAAAATTGATATTTCAAATGCTGGAGAGATGTGCGGCGAGTTATTTAGTCGAAATGAGAAGCGCCTTGTTATCTAGACCAGGGCGACCAGCGTACGCGAGGGTCACTGTCCTTAACACGCTTTCAGGCTCCTCTATTTGCATCTTATTCAATTTCACAGCTATAACGGGAGACGTTATTGTGCTGGCAGAGAATGCAGTCTGGATGTGGTGCGGTGGGTGTGAAATCCTGGCCTCTGAGGGGACTGGGCAGTGGGCCGTGAACGTGTTTCCAGTGTGGAAGCACAAAAAAAAAAAAAAAAAACGTCTGCCGGCCCAGACAGAACCAAGCCATGACCCTGTTTGAGATCCTGCGATTCTGTCAGCTGCCATGGAGAATTTAGGACTCCTCACATCATCCGACCTTCTCCTGACCTCCCGTCTGGTCGTCACCTACGTGCTTCTCTGTTTCGGGGATCAGCTATGAACTGCACTGGTAGAGTGGGCAGCGAACCACGGATCTCCCCAACTACGGTGCTATGTCGGACCCTCCCGTCCATCCTGGGCAGCCCGCTCCCCCAGTTGCACCTCGAGCTTTAGCTAGCTAGGTTTAGCTTTAGCTTTAGCTCTCCAGATTGCTCAGACTTGAAGAATTGGTGGGGTCACGTTAGCCATGTGATTGGTCAGGGGTATGTGGACGTAAACCTGACCCACTTTTAGGACAGTCATTTATTTAGGAGATCTTCAGAAGACATACTACGTACATTTCCACTGGGGGCCCTGAGGAGCCAGATTAACTTCATTAAGCGACCAGAGCATTAGTGGGTTAGTCAGGTGATGAGGGGTGATCACCACCTCACCCCGTCTCTTCTCCAACTCCATAACTCATCCCAAAAGTGCTGGATGGAGCACCACCATCCATCACTCTAGAGGACACAGTTCTTCCACTGCTCTACAGCTCATTAATGCTGGGGGGCTTCATACCCCTCTACTAGCCCACACCTGGCATTATTAGGCAGTCCTATTCTATTGGCAGTACTTCTACTTCTGTGTGTGTGTGTGTGTGTGTGTGCATTTGCACATCTGTGCCAGCAATAGGTACAACTTAACAGAGCTAAATGTCTTTATTAAAATGGCTGGCCATAAATATTTGGACACCTTGTGTCGTTTATTATGATCAAGTGGCCATGATCATCATAAGCCACACTTTTGTTGGTTGTCGATTCCGCCATGCTTCTCTGTGATGGTGGGCAACAAAGCCCCTAAGAGTGAGAGGCAGAGAAGAAGTTGGAGCTCGGAAGGAGTTTGAGAGAGAGTCTAAGAAACGTCCTGTTCTTTGCGCTCGGCACAACTCTGAACTCTATGAAATATGCATTATCCGTTGTGTGTGCTGCGGCAAACCCTAACCTCGTCTGTACGCTCCTCTTCGGCTTCTCTTACGGGCCTCTCTTACCTTCCTCGAGCGTTAGCGCCGAATCCTGTAGGAGCGAGCTCTCCTTAGAGCTGCCCTGAAGAATCATCTCACTGCTTTAAGGGCAAATGAGGCAAACGCAGGCAATTAACTGCATGAGCTAATAGCCTGAAGAACGTCTGCAGTGTCACTTTCTGGTACATTGCTCAAGTACTGCAAATATGGCTCACCAGACTCTCGTAATTGATCTGTTGCTGAGAGCTGCCCCCCTCCACCCCTTCCCCTACATACGTCAGGCCTTTGAGCCCAGCATGTCAAGGCTGGAGATTTCCCTGGCAGCGTAGATGAGTCAGTGCGAGGAAGTCTTATTAATTTATGAAGCAAAACCTCCAAGAACTTCAGAAGCTGGTAGAGAAGAAGGTCTCGAGGATGGATTTCTGATGATATCTGGGCAGCTTAAAGGAACAGTGGAAAAGCAAATGTGCAGAATCCTCCATGTATCCCAGGTGTGGTCCATGTTTGGTGTCCAAATCTCGCTTCATCGGTGGCCGCTCGGTCGGGAGCGTGTTGTATCCACATCGGGAATATCAGTGCAAAAAGTACCCCTTACAAACATGGCCTGAACATATCAATAGATATAGTGTAAACACTATATTGTATGTAAACTATATTGACAAAAGTATTGGGACACTTGCGCAATTCATCGTTTCTTCTGAAATCAAGGGTATTAAAAAGAGTTGATCCTGCTTTTGTTGGAGTAACAAGAGTCTCTACTTTCTACTAGGCTTTTCTAGAAGTGCCTTAGCAACCACCTAGCAACCAACAGCTATACCAAAGCAACACCTCAGCAACCAACAGCTATACAATAGCAACACTTCAGCAACCACCTAGCAATGCCATAGCACCGAAAACATATTCCAGAGTAGCACCTTACCAACGGCTTAGCAACCAACAGCTATACCAAAGCAACACCAACAACTACTAGATTTTGGAGGAGCATTGTTGTGAGGATTTGATTGCACAGGAGCGTTAGTGAGGTCAGAATTTTAAACGATCAGCACCGCACCTCATCTTCCTCAACTCCCCAACTCATCCCAAAAGTATCGGATGGAGCACCACCACCACCATCATTCCAGAGAACACAGTTCTTCCACTGCTCCACAGCTCAAAGCCACGGCCATTAGTGAGGGGATCACACCTGGCATTGGGCACTGCCATAGTGCCAATAGGTTCATGTGCCAGGAGTCCTATTCCCATTGTATTGGCAGTGTTTCTTCTTCCACAAGGCCTCGACAAGCTGTGTGTGTGCGTAGCTGCATGCATTCATAAGAGGGGGTGTCCACAAACATTTGGACAGATATCGTATGTGAAATATCACTCCCTCACAGCTTTCTGGTAATTTATGAAGGTGTGAATGCTACAGCTGCTGAGCCACGAGATGTTCTATACCTCCACCATTAGCTTTCAGCTAAATCCATAGCTCTTGTCCTTTGCTTCCACCCAGTGAAGCAAACAAGCTCCAGTATAGCTAACAAGCACGCTTGTTTCCCTGGTGTATTTCTGCAGTCTTAGACCCAGGAGGAGAAGACACGGGAGAGGAGATTAGACTTGAGTAGAGTTGGGGACTGGGATCCAGAAGGCCATTTCCTCTCATTACCTTCATCTCTTCCAGCTCGCACTCTGTACGTCTCTCTGAGAAGTAAATGAACACACTCTATATGGACAAGCCTATTGGGACACGAACACACTACACCTACAGGAGCTTCTAGGACATCCTATTGTAAATCCACCGGCATTATTATGGAGCTCTGCAGAGACTTTTCTGCACTAGGCTCTCCAGCACTCAACCACCCTGCTCTGTAACTTTACGTAAAGTCGTTATTATTCTTAACCCTTGAACCCCCAGGACAATTTATCATTTTTTTTTATCGTTTTTTTATTTATAGTTCGCCTAAAATGCCCAAATATTTTATTAGAGACTCTAAATATTATCTGAAGATTCAAGATAAATATGGTAAATATGAACAGAATTGAGATATTTATAAAACTCTTACCATGTTTGATCATAAATACACGCCTGCAGTTGAAGCTGTTGCTTGTAATGAGTATGTGTATGTTATTGTGGCCAAAACAGTCCCATAGCAATGCACTGAAAAAGTGTCCGTAAACTTTTCACATTTGGCAAAGTTGTATAACGAATATCTTAGCAACAACACACCTATATGAGAACAAAACCTTAGCAACCACCTAGCAACACATTAGCAACGTAAACCTATACCAGAGTAGCACCTTACCAACCACCTAGCAACACCTTAACAACCAACAGCTTTACCTAAGCAACACCTTCGCAACCACCTAGCAGCACATTAGTAATGGAAACCTATACCTTACACCTTATCACCTAGAAGTGCCTTATCAACCACCTAGCAACCACCAGCGAAACCAAAGCAACACCTCAGCAACCAACAGCTATACAATAGCAACACATAGCAACCACCTGGCAACACTTTCACTTTCACAAAAACTATACCAGAGCAACACCTCAGCAACCACCTAGCAATGCCTTAGCACCGAAAACATATTCCAGAGTAGCACCTTACCAACGACTTAGCAACCAACAGCTATACCAAAGCAATACCTTAGCAACCACCTAGCAACACATTAGTATTGAAAACCTATACCAGAGCAACACCTTAGCAACCACCTGGCAATGCCTTAGAATAAACAAAATCTATTCCAGAGTAGCACCTTACCAACACCTGAGCAACGGCATAGCAACCAACAGCTATACCAAAGCAACACCTTAGCAACCACCTAGCAACACATTAGTAATGAAAACCTATACCAGAGCAAAACCTTAGCAACCACATAGTAATGTCTTAGCAAAAAAATCTATTCCAGAGTAGCACCTTACCAACACCTGAGCAACGGCTTAGCAACCAACAGCCCAGGAGTGCCCAGTACCCCCATGGGTGGATCCCGCTGGCCTTGTTGCCTGAAACCACCTTTCCAGATTGACCCTGGGTCAGCATAACTAGTACAGAGGGTCTCAAGTCAGGCCAATTAATGACCGTCACTTCTCAACCTGGTTGCAGTGTGCTAGTCCACTGAAGACCGAAGCTGGAACGTGTGCTCTCGCCACTGGGAAACCAGCTCGGCGGACCCAAAGGGGAGTGGAGCTGTCTCTTCACTGCGTCGGGTTTTCTGATTGCCTGTTGACAGCTCCGGTCCACGGACCGCGCAATTAATCATCATATACTACATGAGTGGAGCCACTGTCTCCATCATTTCAAACATCTCGCTGCGCCGAGCGCCATCCCCTAACACAGACATTAGCTTGATTTGTTGAAAGTGGAACATCCCCTTCGGATTTCTGACAAGTTGTCAGCCAATTTGCAATTTTACGGCACGGAAATGATGATTGGAAAACCACTGAAGCACTTTGAGGTTGACTCTTTTTTTTCCTTCTCTCTCTGCAGCAGTGATTTCCGTCTGAAATCAGGAGGCTACGTGAAGATGAGGAGCCTGAGCAGGTTCTTCCTAGCCACTGAATCTTCTTCCTGGAGGATTAAAGCCTCTGGGACTAATCAGGAGCCTCCAAAAACATGCCTGCTGCAAACTCGAACCCACACATGAGGTCTTTGGCAAAAACGAGTCGATATCAGCCTCTGATCCATATTCCTCTCCTCCAAGTCACCTACCTTCCTGCCCCGGTCGCACTGTGCGGTATGAGCTTGACTTCTAGGCTCTTGATCATTGGGACAAAGGCTCTGACAGACAGGAGCTGGGCCCTCATCCATTACCTGGTGGTCAGTTCGCAGAGTGGTACAGGACGCCTTATAATTATCTGTCCTGCGCTTCACTGAGCAGTCTTTTGGAGTGTCAGTACAGCTGCAGCGCTGCCTCCTGATCGGCGGGTGCAGGCCAAAACTCGGCGAAAAAATCTAATTTGGACAATTTTCCTCGGAGTGTGAATGTGCTTGATCAGCTAAGACGTGTTTGGGGTCTGAAGTTTGCTTCGTTAGCTCACACTGGAGCTTTCAGGCTAACATAGTCAACAGATTAGCCAATTATCATGGTGCTAACTGCAGGTCTAAGGGGGTTTTTTACACTCGTCCCGGATACACGAGTCCACACCCGGGACCAATTCTGGGGTCGTTTGAGTGTGGGGCTCGTTGTCGCTGGTTTGCTTTCACACAGAAGAATCCTGTTCGAACCGTGGATCAACAGTACATTATTTCCCTTGGATACAAACGCTCAAGAAGTGAAGAGCAGCGTTTTCTGGAGTCTTGGCATTTCACCATGCAGGAACACCAGGAGTCGTTCTCGCAGGAGTCACGTGACATGCTGGAGCAGATAGCTTCCACGCCTGCAGTGGACCATACCAGAGTCCACTTGAAGTGAACCCCAGACCAGGAGGACCAGATTTCGGTGATCTGGACTGCACCCAGGCACCGCTGGCTTGCTCCCGGGTCCGGAAATCTGCCACTATGGTCATGAGTCGTGCCGCTTTGCCATCAACAGCCTGAGTCTGAGAGAGCACAATTGTCTGTACTCTTCGGGTGGATAGATGGCGCATTATAAGGCAGCATGATGTCAATAGCTTCACCATATTTATCTGCTCCAGAGAGTCCTATTGTATTGGCAGCACTTCAAATGCCTTAAAACTTAAAATTACATGGTGTGTCCACAAATATTTGGACGTATAGTGTGTACGTATGGGAATAAGCCGTGGACAGGGCGCCTCTCCACTGCAGCAGCCAAACACACGCTCGTTTCTCTCTCTAAACTAATCAGATTACCGTGCAGATTAATCAGCTGAACAGCTATCAGCGTGTGATCGTTCGCTCACATGCTGGAATTCTGATGCGCACAGTATTTAAATCGGACCCGAAAAGAGCTTCACAGCCGGCGCCTAAACACTTCAACCGTGAGAATGTGTCAGAGAACTTCACTGGCTGACGGGTATCCAGCTGTGCTATAACTGTGTGTGGATAACACACTCACCAGGAGCTCATTGGGCAGTGCAGCACATTAAAGGAGGAGAGACAGAGCGAGCGAGAGAGCGAGCGAGAGAGAGAGAGGATACCAGTAAGAAAAGAAGGATGACGAAAGCCCTATCTGGACAGGATGAGTTCATGAGTACATGAGGGGCCCTATTTTAGCAATCTTTAGGCGAGCCCTCAACCGTGCACCATGCAGCTTGATTTAGGGGGCGTGTCGATGTGTCTTTGCTATGGTAACGACAGGAAAAATACGCCCTTTTCAGCTTGAAACACGCAAAAGTCATGTATCTTAAAGAATCATGGGTGTGTTTGTTTTGGGGGTAACGTGCAGTAATAAACCAATCAGGGTGTCAATCGATATCCCTTTAAGAGCCAGGTGCGGTCTGACTGACCTTGGTGGGTTGCTATTTCAGTGATGGGTGTGGTACGAGCGTCAGGCAATTCACTGCTGAGATAGCAACGAACGTCTGACTGTTGACTGTTGTCTGTCTAGGTTGTTTTCCTGTGTTTCCGTTGCCGAGATACACAGCAATACACCAAAAACTGACCTGAACACCCCTCATTTCGAGACCACAGTGCCCATTGGCGTAGATATATTCACAAGCAACGTTGCTATTTAAGCGACGCAGGCCGAGAAACCCTGGTGTAAGATAGCAATGAGCATTGTGTAAGATAGGGCCTTTCATCTTTACCCCAAAATCTTCTAGATTCAGTGTATTCAGACGTCTGGTTCCATTCACCACCACTGTGAACCCTTCTGACTGGGTACGTTTCTCCTCAATAGAGCGATTCACACCAAACCCACTCTGGCTGGCTTTGTTGGCATCATAACTGTGTGATTCTGCAGAATGTTCGAGAAATTAATGAAATTCCCCTTTAAAGCAATATCACCCCTAGCTGGCTAAAACGCGCCGGGCCGCTGCAGCGGTGCTTAGGGGAGCCAAGCTGGTGCAGTGTGATAAAGCCCAGGGCCGTTCCATTGAGCTCCGGAGAACTGTCCAACTCCAGACAAGGAGGGGGGTGAAGAAGCGAAGGATGGCTTCTGCTTGCCTGATGCCCTGATCTGCTGCTCTGGGCTGCTAACCGCTGCACTGGGCTGCTAAATACCAACACACCAAGCAACAAACAACAACCAAGACACTATTAAGGAGCCTGTGGTCAGAAATTCAGCAGTTCATTACCCAGACAGAACACGATTCGGGGCCAAAAACACCCAGTTAAGACACTTCAGGGGCCGTTACAGCAATCGCAAGTGTGTCGTATTGTGGGCCAAAACAGGCCCAGCTAATTTTAAAGGAGTAGTTCGGCAAAAATGTCAAGTGACCACGGTTGATCACTCACCCCAGACGCAGCCAATCTGCCGAGACATTTGGTATCTGAAGTTAGCTTCTTCAGTTTAGCACAGGATATACGATGCTAACCTCGCTAACAAACACTGGACTTAGACTGTCACCAATCTCATGTCTGTAAATCCACACCCAAATCTAAATTTATTGTGGTATTTTAGCACAGCGGCATGGCTCGACTGTTTCACCACTCAGAACGGTCACTCTTTTTGTGTTTATAGTCTAAAATAAGGTCAAAGAATGATCTAAACCACACCATTTAGCCATGCAGCTGGACTTCTGGATGGGTCTTTGAGAGACTGAGAGTCGAGGGACAGACATTTGTTGTTTAACGGAGATGAGTCTTGTGTTTGTTAGCAATGTTAGCATAGCATCTTCTGTCCAGGGGTCTGGGGTCAGTGATCAATCATGCTTTTTATGTATTTTTTTTAAGTATTTCTTTAAGGTTCGTCTGAGAAAGCAGAAACAGTCGCAAAATATATCGAATTATGTCTACTGTTACTATCCACCTCTGCTCTCTCGCGCTTTCGTTTCTTGCAGTGGTCGATTCCAGCCGAAGCCGAACGCCGGCCGCAGCGGCCCATCGCAGGGCCTCGGTTCCACTGGTGCAACTTTCTAATTAAAGATGAGGTGGAATCCTCTGGGCTCCTCTCACTATCAGCTAAGCCGGCTCTCGTCTGCGAGCTGTAAAAGATTAAGGCCTTTTTGTCATTCGGCGTGAAAAGAAAAAATTCGGAAGTGTTTGGGGTGTGAAAACGGCCGCCGCGGAGCCAGGGTCGTAAGGAAATCCCACGTACAGGAAATCCGGACATACCCCATTAGCTTTGCGCTCACGTAAAGCAGGAAAACAGGCACGCGACCGCGCACCCCAGCCTCTTCAGTGAAGGCCTCGATTGATTCCTTTCTGCTGTGGGATGTTAAGGTTGGACCCCAGCCACGGACACAAGGGCTTTTCTTGTGGATCACGATGTAGACGGACATGGTCTGAGCTTTCAAGATGCTACGTGCCGTGACTCGCAACTAGCCTGTGCTGGAGTTGAGTTTTAAGCCTAGCAAATTACCTAGCAAAATAACTGCTGCTGATGCAATAGCAACCGGGCAACCAAGGCACTCTGAGGAAAGCACCGGGTGCCCAGCTCTAATGCATCGGCTAGCGAATGCCCATGTTGGTCAGCAGCATCACACTGAAGTGATGTGGGGAGAAAGAGAGAGAGCGTTATCTATCCACAAAAGCAAGGCTAACTGTGCTCTCTCAGGCTCCGGCTGCCGATGGCAGAAAATCAAATGCATGCAATCCCCCCTTCCCCCTTATTCCAAATAATCCGCTAAGATATGTGCGGCGTCTGAAGATGCAAGTTGGCTGATGCAGCCAAACAGGTAATGAAATTGATGCATACCAATTAGCATTGTGCTAACTGCTAGTACTGGTTTTTTAACGTGCTTTAGTCCATGTGTATAGACAGTTAGCAGTTAGCCGTCTAGTAGAGATTACTAGGGCTCTGAGTGGGTTTGTAAAGGGGTTGTTGCTGGGACCCAGTTCCAGCTTCCCAAATAGCCCCTATTGTTACAGACCACCCTAATGTCACATGGGCCCCATCTAGGCCACATATGCCGTGTACGACCCAAATGGGGCACATATTTAAACCCCATTCTGGTCCCATCACTGACCCTGGTGGGTATCTGTACGTGGGACCAACATGGAACCCGTAAGCATAACCTTCTGGTTCCCAGTTGGGCTACCCTGAGACATGAGTCTGTGTGTTGAAGACTGTGTGTGTGTGTGTGTGTGAGAGAGAGAGAGAGAGAGATGGGGGTGGGGGGTAATTTATCTCCAGTAAATAGGAAACATGATCAAGCATGTAATTAATGCGTTTGTCCACCTCTTCTGCAGATTAGCCAAACGAAGGGACTCAAGGAACATGACCTTTTAAACTCGGGAGGCTAATTGGTTTTACACACACACACACACACACACCCCTGTACCCCTTTAGTGAAGCAGCATAGGTCCATTACAGTAGAGCTATTATGGGGCCACACCCCCTCGTCTTTGACAAAAAAAAAAAAAACCTAGCTCGTGCTTCCCCTCGCTGGCCACTTTATCGGAAACCCTAACCCCGTGATTCCACTCGCTGGCCACTTTATCGGAAACCCTAACCTCGTGCTTCCCCTTGCTGGCCACTTTCTCGGAAACCCTTACCCCGTGATTCCACTCGCTGGCCACTTTATCAGAAACACCTACCTTTATTTCCGCTCGCTGGCCACTTTATTAGAAACCCCTACCTTGTACTTCCACTCACTGGCCACTTTATTGGAAACCCCTACCTCGTGATTTCCCTCACTGGCCACTTTATCGGAAACCCCTACCTTGTGATTCCACTCGCTGGCCACTTTATTATGAACCCCTACCTCGTGATTTCCCTCACTGGCCACTTTATCGGAAACCCCTACCTTGTGATTCCACTCGCTGGCCACTTTATTATGAACCCCTACGTTTGTGAGTTCACTCGCTGGCCACTTTATTAGAAACCCTTACTGTACTCCCAGTTTCTTCTTCCACAAAGAGCCGCGTCTTCCTTCCACTCCTGATCACTTCATGCTTCCGCCGCGGCCTTGAGTTGGATTTGCTTTCAGACGCAGACGCAGACGGAAACGCGTCCTTGTCTGGCGTCTCTCTCATCGCTCTCACTCTGATGCTTCATGTGTCAGCAGGAAGTGAAGAATAGGTCTGCTGTCCTCGGGGAAGGTTTGGATTATAATCTTCTCCGTGTTCCTCAGAAAGTGACGAGAAGCCGGGCTGGAAACGGTGTAAAACAAACTCCCGCTGGCTGGACGTTTGTGTTTGTGCTCAGGGATCTAAAGACGCGTGAAGCTGCAGTGAGGTCTTTTAGAAGAATCGAAGGAGGAGGCTTGGATCTAACGCTGCGCTCCATTTTCTTCGGAAGCTGGATGTCGGAGCTGGGAATGACATCAAACCAGAGCTGACGATTTTCCATCCCGAAACCTGCTCACTACTTCACTACACTCCCCAAGACCAGTTCGCTAAAGACTGCGGAGTTCACCACAACTGGCCTGACAGTCCTTTACTGGTGTTTTATGGTCAAGCTAACCAAAATATGTCCCCCTTTAGGTCTTAGGTTAGCATTGCTCCAGATTAGCATTGTTAGTATTGTCCCATATTAGCATTGTCAGCAGTGTTCAGGTTAGCACTGCTCCAGGTTATCATTGTCAGCATTTTCCCAGGTTAGCATTGTTAGCATTGAAGGAATTGTCCCACGTTAGCATTGTCCCAGAATAGCATTCTCAGCCTTGTCCCAGGTTAGCATTGCTCCAGGTGATCATTGTTAGCATTTGTCCCACGTTAGCATTGTCAGCAGTGTTGCAGGTTAGCACTGCTCCAGGTTAGTATTCTCAGCCATGTCCCAGGTTAGCATTGTCCCAGGTTAGCATTGTCCCAGGTTAGCATTGTCCCAGGTTAGCACAGCTCCAGGTGATCATTGGTGGTGACATCACCACGCACCAGCAGGCAAGGCAAAGTAAAACATTCCAATTATATGATCATTCCCCTCACATCTCTACACCTACCATCACCTAGCAACCACCTGGGATACCACAGCAACCACCTAGCAGTAAATACTCATCTTCCATGCTTTACTATTCAGAAGCTGGAAGGGGCTTCTTGCTGGAAACGGGGAGAGTTGGTAAGCTGGTCGTGCTGAAGGTGAAATTAGATGAGCATGTAGATGAAACTGGTTTAAATGAAGCTCCTGCAGGTTCCTGCCTCCCAGGTGTTGGATGATTAACTGAAAATGCAGCTCCGCACTGGATACAGCGCAGGTCACGGCCCTCTGCCGCGGCCGATCAGGCTCTCGTTTAGCTAGTTATTAGCTTCTGCCTTCCAGTAGTCGTGATGGTGAGCGGTCAGATGTGACCGAATCTGGTGGTCTTGTCTTATTGCAGTCTGAAAGAAGGAGCCTCGCCTCGCCTCACGCCCAGGTAAGGAGAATAGAAGTGGGAGAATCCTGGGGAAATGTGTTCTGACGGCGTTATCCCCAGTTTGTGCAGGATAAGCCGCATCAGAGCTCTTTAAGAAGCTCCCGCAGCAAAAACAAGGGGCTTAACCCGACTCCTGTGGGGACTCTTACTACAGGAATGCAAGTCCTGCCGTGCAAGAGCTAGTTTTACCTCCCTACTCAAGACATGCTTACCTTCCGACTGTGGTAAACGAGATGGTACCTACCGAACTGCCCACAAAAATCCACGGAAGCTTCCACAGAGCTTTCTACATCACGTAAAGATGTCTCTGCAACGAGTTTCAGGATTCTTCTGAACGTTTCTGCTTCATCCAGAGGGATCTCTGATGATCTACAGGAGTCTTGAAAGGGTTTCTAGGTCTTGTGAAGGAGTCCCTAAAACGCTTTCTGGGTCTTGTGAACCAGTCCTAGTTCTGGATCTTCAGACAGAGTCTCTGGAAAGGTTTCTGAACCATTTGAGGACTCTCTAAGAAGATTTCTGGATCACCTACAGGAGTCTCTGGAAAGGGTTTCTGGATAATTATGAGGACCTACAGGGGTCTACAGGGTGTAAAAGGTTTTGGGAGTGGGGCAGTGATTCTGCTCGGTCAGCTTTTCTTAGATATGGAAAGCAAACAACAGTCCAGTAAGTGCAGTCTCTTGCTTTTAGACCCCCGACTAATGCACTTTCGTTGGTGGGCTAACCTTGCTTGGCTAAAGACGGGTCATTTTAATCCGAATCCAATAGCCAGTCCAGGTGGCCAGTTCATTTTTTGGTCAACAAACTACTGGACTGGATAAATATTCAAAACAGCAGAGCTTTAAATGTTACAACACACACACACACACACACACTATAATTACATACAGATAAGAGTGGATGGATCCTCAATCCAGTTGAAAAATGTCAGTAGCAGGAGCATGTATGTATGTGTGTGTGTGTGTGTGTATATATATATATATACACCTCCAAGGCAGCGCATAAAATAATCTCATGCTTCTTGAATTTGCTAAAGCCTCTGGTGAGAGCTGAAAGACAGTCAGAGCGTCCGCATCTGCAGTTCTGGCCGAAGGACATCATCCCCATTCAGAAAAACAATGTATACAGGCTGAGCCGGAGGACGCTCTGCTGCCTCTCATTTGTCTGACTGCACCAAGACAAGCAAATCCAATTCCACCTGAATTCAGGAAACGGTTGAAGGAAGGGGACATCCCATGGAGCAACGCTAGCATAATACAGTACTGTAATACAACAGCAACACCCCCCCCCCCTTCGCAACCGACTGTCTACCTGAGCTGTAAAATCTGGGGGATTGGACCAGAAAATTGTACAACTGCATGGTATTCAACAGAAGGTCAAAGCAGGGAGGCAATGATCCACACTGATACACCTACGGGAACATCATAATACGACACCATAAGCTGAGGAACTGCTTTCTACACAGCTGGATAAGGGCGATGCACCCTGTACGGTCAGCACTGAGGGGTGTTGCTAATCTGTGAGCTACTGTCCAGCTGGCGACATCCCACATGAATAAAACGCAGCCGTGACCACGACTTAGTAAGGCATGGGAACGAAGATCTCCGGTTGTGGCCAGGAGTTAATAAGGCATGGAAATGATCTCCTATCTTGTTCCCACGTCTTACTAAGTTGTGGCCACAACTTAAAAATTCATAATATTACTTATTTTTCTTATTCCCACCACGAGATAATTAAGCCGTGGCCATAACTTAGTAAGGTGTGGGAACAAGATAGGATCTCGTTAAGAAAAATAAGTAATATTATGAATAAAGGAAAAATCATTATGGGAAATGATGTGAAGTTACAAAGAACCCCAGAGTTACAACTAAAGGACCTACAGGCCTTGAGTCAGACAGTAATGTTAATGTTCGTCATCAAAACTGTTAAGCATGGGGGTGGTAGTATCCCAGTCTGGGCCCACTTTGCTGTTTTGGATGCAGGAGGGCTAACTCCTGCTGATACACCTATGATGTCTGTGAACTGAAGCCTAACTATGCACACTAGGAAGTCTATAAAGAAGGAGAAATTCACCAATATGGAATAGCCAAGCCATGTGCACTTCCTCCTCTTCCAGAACTGGGTCTGGGAACCACTCACCGGGCTGCATGTTCTGAAGAAGTTAGGTCCAATCCTGCAGTTTAATCACAACACCTTCACACCTAATCCATCTGAAGATAATCAAGATGTTTAGGTTCTTTATGCTTGCAGAACAAACAAAAAGCTTTACTACACTGCCCTCAAGTGGAGACGTCAGGAACTGCTGATAACCCCAGGTTGCAGAACCCAGCAAAGTTACTGCGCATGTAGGAGAACAGTAAAACCCTGGCACTGGTCCATGAAGATTAGGGCATGGCACCACTTCTTTCTTGCTTACACCGCATCAAGCCCTGCACGAGACCCAGTCATGGCGAAACTCCGGGGTCTTCAACATGAACTTGCTTAGGAGCCAAAACTCAGGGGGTCTTCCACAGTGGAGTCAATGAATTTGAACCAGTTAAGCTTGATCAACCTACAGAGTTTCTGGACCCTTTTAGGAAGCTCTAAGATTTCTGGATCTTGTGACCCAGTCCTAGCTCTGGATCTTGCAACGGAGTCTCTGGAAAGGTATCTAGATCCTTCAAGGAATCTCTAAAAAGGTTTTTGGGTCACCTGCAAGGGTCTTCTGAAAGGATTTCTGGATCTTGTGAAGGAGGCCCTAAAAAGGTTACTGGATCACCTACAGAAGTTTCTAAAAAGGCTTTTGGACCCTTTAAGAACCAGTCCTCTAAAAGATGTGTGGGTCACCTACAGAAGCCAAAGAAGATTTAATGAATTGTAACCAGTCAAACTTAGCACACATGCAGCCAGACCTTCTTGAAGACGTATGGCAATGAGGTTAGTTTGTCCAGTTACAAGCAGGCTTGGTAATGTTAAAATGCCACAGCGTTCCTGCAATTACAACCAACAAGGTAAAAGTAATGACCCATTGGAAGGCCACACTGAGGACGGACTCTGAAACACACCAGGGAACCATGAGAGGCCGTCCTGCATTCTGTTTGGCCTCCACACCAGTAGTTGGAGACCCCTAGAGCTGGGCTACTCCAGGTCGTCACATTGTGAACTGCTGGTGACTGTTCAGCTTAAACCTCAGTGAAATAACCAGGAACCAGGAACCTGTAGAAACGTTGCCCAACACAGAGCAGAGCTTACGTTCCTACAGCCTCCCTGAAGACACAGTAACTAACTGTACTTAGTGTTTCAAAGGGTTTCTTTTAAGAGACGCTATAAGAGAAGCGCTCTTGGCTCTATATAGAACCACATTAAAAAAAGGTTCTGCACTCATTGTCTTACAAACACATCTCTAAGGATGCGGAAGTGGTTTTCCTATGGCTCTTGAGCAAGAGTGGATAAAGTGAACGAGCATTTTTGTAAAAATAAATAAATGACGGCACCTCAAAACAAATAAAACCATGACTGAGCAAAATCAGCAGCTCCATCATGAAAATTGCCCCCACCCCCAATAAATCACCGCAACTCCTCATAGTTTCTATAAACATTTATTCTGATTAACCGCCGAGCCAGTTTAGACCAGCACACCATACTGCTTCAGAATGTTGGTGTATTTGGTGAGCTTGCCCTCGACGTTCTTCTCGGCCTGCTTGGTCAGCTTGATCTGGGCCTTTTTCTTGTTGTAGCGAATCTTGGCCTTCTCCTTTCTGCGCTCCTCCAGGGTGGCTGTGATGGCCTGGTATTTCCAGCCAACCTCGTGGGCCAGACGATCCAGCAGGGCGAACTAGTAAATGGGGAGGTAAGGAGAAGGAGACCGGGTGGTTAGCACTGGACTACATTTGAAGAAAGGGGAAGCCCAGGTCCAGCACTGGTTTAAGGAAAAGCTGCTCTTGTCTCAGATGGTAGTGCATGTGAAGTATTCTCATAGTCATTCAACTCGAACACTTCTGTGGAAAAGCATCACTGACAAGCAACTGGTGTCTAACGTTGGTTATAAACAGCTAGCTTTGGGCTTAGAGCTGTGGGGACACTGGGCACACATTCCAAGACCCAAAGAAGGGGGTCCTTCATTTATGGCATTTAGCTGATGCTAAAGGTTACTCCTATTACAGAGGTGGGCTAATGTAGCGTAGTTAGGAGTCTTGCCCAAGGACTCTTATTGGTGTAGCGCAGCATAGCCACCCAGGCAGAGAATCGAACCCCAGTCTGCCACATGGTGTGGTTGCTCACTGGCAGGTAGTGGTGTTATCTGTTGCGCCACACCAATCACTTCAGTGAGGTTCATGCAGATACGGCACCATTCTGACCCTGAAAGTAGAGCTTACCTTGCGGGTGGGCTTCAGGCGCACAATTTTAAGAGCAGCTGGGACCACCATGCGCTTCCTCTGTGGAAGAGAGCAAATTTACAGGGTAAGGAACAGTACACTGACTCCAACAAGGCGGTCCTACAAGAACACGCGTCTCAGATGGATGTAATGTTCTCAGAGGACACTCAAACAATGTAGGTAAAGAAAAATAGCATCACAGACGAGCTCTGGCGAGCGTGTAGGTCTGCGTCCAAAAAGCTCAAGAAACTTCCTTTCACCAGATCTGCAGCCCATCGTCTTACTCGACAGTGCCGAGCAGCACCCGGGTCCGCAGGGTCACCAGACCAGGCAAAGCAAGATTCCTTTAGCAATTCAGACACAAAGCCTCCAACAGGAGCAGGGCTTACCTTGTCATAAGGAGGGGGAATTCCATCAAACACCTTCAGCCTTTCCAGAGCTGCCTGACCCCTCTTGGTTTTGTGGGGCAGCATACCTGCATGGGGTGGACAAAAGGATTAGGGTTCGTCCTTTTTGCAACAGGCATGAAAAACCTGACTTTACTGCCGAACTCAGTAGTCAGATCCGTAAAGGCGTCTCAGCAAAAAAAGGTTCAGATTCGGGATAAAAAGGATTCATCATTGTTCGACACGTTTCCAGCAAGTTCCAGAAACCAGATCCAGAAACCTCACCTCTGACTGTCCTCCAGAAGATCCTGCTGGGAGCTCTGAAATGGTAGGGTCCGCGGGAGGGGTTCGTGTTCATCCTCTTGCGCAGGAAAGCCAGGTACTTCACTACACAAGAACACAGGGGTCACACACTGGAGCTCCGGATACAGCCTGAGGTTCATCAGAAGCTCTAAAAACACCAATTCAGTTACTTACGTTTGTTGCGGTAGAAGTTACCAGAGATGTTGATGCCCTCACATCTCACAATTACTACTTTGTGGCCTGTAAGACAAATTTAAAGAAAAACCATTGAGTCATATGACCTGCATTGATCAGATCATACATCAGGCTGAGGAGGCCGTCTCAGATGGTAGTGCATGTAGAGTTTTCTCATGGTAGTTAAACTCAAGCAATGTAGGTAACATGGACATCATTGACAACCACTTACATCCAGCAGAACTCAATCTTACCTAGTATTAAAACATCATATATTAGGAGTCATGATTTAACACTTACCCAGCAGTACTTGCTTCGCCACAATAGCGGCCAGTCGGTCAAAGGGATGGCCTCATCCATCGATTACCAGAACCTGTAGAAAGAGAGGGGGGGTGCACCTTTCTATTAAGACCAACAGCGTGAAACACCTGGGCAAAAGCCCTCAAACTCAACTTAATCAATCCACCATTTTGACTCACCTCTAAAGGTCTTCTTGCTGGAGAACCTTTTCAGAAGCTCCTTAAACATCTCCACATCTCATACTCACCAAAAACCCTGGCACTGGTCCATAAAGATCAGGTCATCGAGGTCATATGAATTTGTCCTTGCTAACGCCACATCAAGCCCTGCACGAGACCCATTCATGGCGAAGCGCAGGGGTCTTCAACATGAACTCACTTAGGAGCCAAAACTCAGGGGGTCTTCCACAGTGGATTCAATGAATTTTAACCAGTTAAGCATCAGCAACTTTTCCTTCTAGGAAGAAAGGTAAAGCTAGCACACATGTGCAGTCACACCTCCTTGAAGACTTACTGCAAGGAGGTTAGTTTTTCCAGTAACATTACCATGCCTGCTTGTAAATGTCGGACTCTGAAACACACCAGGGACCCATGAGAGGCTGTCCTGCATTCTGTTTGGCCTTCACACCAGTAGTTGGAGACCCCTAGAGCTGGGCTACTCCAGGTCGTCACATTGTGAACTGCTGGTGACTGTTCAGCTTAAGCCTCAGTGAAATAACCAAGAACCAGAAACCTGTAGAAACGTTGCCCAACACAGAGCAGAGCTTACGTTCCTACAGCCTCCCTGAAGACACAGTAACTAACTGTACTTAGTGTTTCAAAGGGTTTCTTTTAAGAGACGCTATAAGAGAAGCGCTCTTGGCTCTATAAAGAACCACATTAAAAAAAGGTTCTGCACTCATTGTCTTACAAACACATCTCTAAGGATGCGGAAGTGGTTTTCCTATGGCTCTTGAGCAAGAGTGGATAAAGTGAACGAGCATTTTTGTAAAAATAAATAAATGACGGCACCTCAAAACAAATAAAACCATGACGGAGCAAAATCAGCAGCTCCATCATGAAAATCGCCCCCACCCCCAATAAATCACCGCAACTCCTCATAGTTTCTATAAACATTTATTCTGATTAACCGCCGAGCCAGTTTAGACCAGCACACCATACTGCTTCAGAATGTTGGTGTATTTGGTGAGCTTGCCCTCGACGTTCTTCTCGGCCTGCTTGGTCAGCTTGATCTGGGCCTTTTTCTTGTTGTAGCGAATCTTGGCCTTCTCCTTTCTGCGCTCCTCCAGGGTGGCTGTGATGGCCTGGTATTTCCAGCCAACCTCGTGGGCCAGACGATCCAGCAGGGCGAACTAGTAAATGGGGAGGTAAGGAGAAGGAGACCGGGTGGTTAGCACTGGACTACATTTGAAGAAAGGGGAAGCCCAGGTCCAGCACTGGTTTAAGGAAAAGCTGCTCTTGTCTCAGATGGTAGTGCATGTGAAGTATTCTCATAGTCATTCAACTCGAACACTTCTGTGGAAAAGCATCACTGACAAGCAACTGGTGTCTAACGTTGGTTATAAACAGCTAGCTTTGGGCTTAGAGCTGTGGGGACACTGGGCACACATTCCAAGACCCAAAGAAGGGGGTCCTTCATTTATGGCATTTAGCTGATGCTAAAGGTTACTCGTATTACAGAGGTGGGCTAATGTAGCGTAGTTAGGAGTCTTGCCCAAGGACTCTTATTGGTGTAGCGCAGCATAGCCACCTAGGCCGAGAATCGAACCCCAGTCTGCCACATGGTGCCACAGGTTATCTGTTATCTGTTGCGCCACACCAATCACTTCAGTGAGGTTCATGCAGATACGGCACCATTCTGACCCTGAAAGTAGAGCTTACCTTGCGGGTGGGCTTCAGGCGCACAATTTTAAGAGCAGCTGGGACCACCATGCGCTTCCTCTGTGGAAGAGAGCAAATTTACAGGGTAAGGAACAGTACACTGACTCCAACAAGGCAGTCCTACAAGAACACGCGTCTCAGATGGATGTAATGTTCTCAGAGGACACTCAAACAATGTAGGTAAAGAAAAATAGCATCACAGACGAGCTCTGGCGAGCGTGTAGGTCTGCGTCCAAAAAGCTCAAGAAACTTCCTTTCACCGGATCTGCAGCCCATCGTCTTACTCGACAGTGCCGAGCAGCACCCGGGTCCGCAGGGTCACCAGACCAGGCAAAGCAAGATTCCTTTAGCAATTCAGACACAAAGCCTCCAACAGGAGCAGGGCTTACCTTGTCATAAGGAGGGGGAATTCCATCAAACACCTTCAGCCTTTCCAGAGCTGCCTGACCCCTCTTGGTTTTGTGGGGCAGCATACCTGCATGGGGTGGACAAAAGGATTAGGGATCGTCCTTTTTGCAACAGGCATGAAAAACCTGACTTTACTGCCGAACTCAGTAGTCAGATCCGTAAAGGCGTCTCAGCAAAAAAAGGTTCAGATTCGGGATAAAAAGGATTCATCATTGTTCGACACGTTTCCAGCAAGTTCCAGAAACCAGATCCAGAAACCTCACCTCTGACTGTCCTCCAGAAGATCCTGCTGGGAGCTCTGAAATGGTAGGGTCCGCGGGAGGGGTTCGTGTTCATCCTCTTGCGCAGGAAAGCCAGGTACTTCACTACACAAGAACACAGGGGTCACACACTGGAGCTCCGGATACAGCCTGAGGTTCATCAGAAGCTCTAAAAACACCAATTCAGTTACTTACGTTTGTTGCGGTAGAAGTTACCAGAGATGTTGATGCCCTCACATCTCACAATTACTACTTTGTGGCCTGTAAGACAAGTTTAAAGAAAAACCATTAAGTCATATGACCTGCATTGATCATCAGATCATACATCAGGCTGAGGAGGCCGTCTCAGATGGTAGTGCATGTAGAGTTTTCTCATGGTAGTTAAACTCGAGCAATGTAGGTAACATGGACATCATTGACAACCACTCCCATCCAGCAGAACTCAATCTTACCTAGTAATAAAACATCATATATTAGGAGTCATGATTTAACACTTACCCAGCAGTACTTGCTTCGCCACAATAGCGGCCAGTCGGCCGAGGAGATGGCCTCGGCCATCGATTACCAGAACCTGTAGAAAGAGAGAGGGGGGAAAATGTATCGTAAACACTCAATCGTGCAAAAAGAAAGAAATACCCCCCAAACTTTCCAAACGATTACAGCACGGCAAGGTTATCTAAATTTCTTTTAGATCTTCAGAGCTTCAGTCCAGGTTATTCTGGAGATAAACATCCAAGAAAGATCTGATCTCTTACAGAAACCCCATTAACCAAGGCTGAGGAGATCCTCTGATTTTCAGAAAACCAAGATTGACTGCTTAATTCTCTCTTCTGTTTTAGTTAAGATTCATCTAGAACCAGCATATAATCCTTTCTGGCATTGCTATAAAAACTGAACATCTGAACTAGCAAATCATTCAGGTCTGACATGTGGATGTAAGAGAAAGGCATGAGGCACATCAGCTGAAAGTGATTTCCTTGATCAATCCAAACCTACAGAAGCAGGATCAGGTCTGGATTGAGTCTTCAGACAATGTCAAATTCAGACTGCATCTGACCAGCCACCCACCACCCAGAGCAAGGTGCTGCAGTAAATATAGCTAGCTAGCATTAGCTAACTAGCTAGCTCTCCAGCATGGGCTGCTATGGTGGCCAATTCATCAGCTACCCCCAAAATAAGTCTTTTATTGCTACAGTGGTCTCAAAATCTCACCCAAACCCCTGTTTTCCTTAGTTTCTCAGGCTCAAGGCCCTGGTCTTAGCCCTGGTGAGCGCCTCAGAGCTCCACCGCATGGCCTGCACGGCCAAGTCCGGCTACACCTCGGCTACACCATGTTTGAATGAAATAATCCGACTTACTAATGTTAAATAATCTGAATTAATGACGTAAAAACGTCTAAATATTAAAGCATTAAAACATGCCCCCCTTCCACGTTTTCCCGCAACCCGCCTCAGGAGGCCAGGCAGTGGCTACATGCTAAGCTAATAGCGCTGGACACACTCAGCCGCCATGGAGAACTCCGAGTTAGTAAAAATAACATTTTGGAGACCGACAGCCGTCCTTAAACACACGGGCGGACTGACACACTACATTAGGAACTCGTTCACACAGAAATTAAAGTCGCACGACTTCGGTATATATTCATTTTAAGCCGTTATTCACAGCGCTCACACGCACCTTATGGAACCGGTCCGCCATGGTGTGGGGAAAAGAAAGACGCACGGGTTCCACCGGAGTAAAAGACAGGGGTGGGGCGGGGCCACGGTGAAGGGTCCATGACGTAGCTAGGCGCCTCGGGGCTGTGCTCCAATTTGAACACAAACAACGGCGCGCTCTTTTAAGCTCGTCCGGGAGCGACAGCTTTAATGCTGTTTAATATTTAGCTTTAATGTTGTCGGGAAGTTTTATAGGCACTGAGGTCTGAGCTGTTAACCGTACTGGATACGGGTAACTCTTACGAGCGGCTGGTGTACACTACTTGACACCCTGAGCCAGTGCTCTAATCGGAACACAGCCATGACTTGTTTCTTGTTAGGCGAATGAAGCGCACTTATTGCCATCACGTGGCAGCCCGAGTGCACTTGAAACTTGCACTTGATTTGAAGGCAGCATTAATTTTTCATGTTTTGTTGACACGTCTGCCATGCAGTGAATACACACACACACACACACACACACACACACACACTAGTGAACAAACACACACACACAGTAACAGTAAGCACACGTGGCCAGAGCGGTGGGCAGCCATTGCAGCGGTGCCCAGGGAGCAGGGAGGGTGAAGGGCCTTCTTCTTGCCCAACAGTGGCAGCTTGCCCAACCCAGGCATTGAACCCACAACCCTGTCACTAATAGCCCAGTGCTCTAACCGCTGAGCCACCCACTGCAAATCAGTACACGTCCCGTCCAGAGACTTTTACTCATGGTAAAATACAGGGGGGGGGTTAAAGCGTAATATGATGCATTATGTATGTATGTTATGGCACATTTTATGTCATGTTTTATATCTAAAATACATAAATATATAAAAACATACGCACATAATGGTGTGTATGATGACAATAAACAAATGCAAATAAATGAATGTGTGGGTGTCATTGCTCCTCCACTGCCACAGATGGACACACTCAGCCATACCGGGGTTTTCGTTATTGTCTGACCATGCACATGCTAGGATCTAAATAGATCCAGGCAGGAAGTTCCTAATTTTCGAGTAAATGCCAGTGTTGGGCTTAACTACCCATCAACACATGCAATTTAGTGGCTTAGCATATCTATTATGGCTTGATGGAGTGTTACTAAAGTGAAATGGTGGATTAAATAAATATTTTATCCCATCAATTACTATATCTTATTTTATGATTTAGGCTATCCAAATATCCTGCCTTTGTAAATATCCACCCCCTGGTAAATTAACCCCTAAGCTCATGAAATAATATTTGGTTGTTTTTATCCTGGGGTTTAGAGTTAGAATAAATAAATAAATTAAAAAATAAATAATTGCTGCTTGAGATATGAGGAAAGTCCTCAAGACAACTGAACAGCGTCTTACCGCCGTGTTTTAAAGCCCTCTACAGGCTAACTGGATGCAATTTCCCTCTTAACGGCGTCAGAGCGTGAAAAGGGTTCACTGATGCGAAGCACCCAAAGCTATGCGCACTAACAGCGCCCCCTTGTGGACCATCTTGTTAACCGCAAGCGAGCGAGTGAGAAGTTTGTGAAGAAACATCAACGTTTTATTAATCAGATCCCTTCGTTTATTAAACTTCAAACAAATATGAACAACAACAACTCAAAAGCCTACAAACCAAAGCCAAACTGGGGAGAGGAGGTCAAGGCCGAAGGAGCTGATGGTGATGGTCTGCAGGCAGAGCGCTAGTCGTCATGTTTAAGTTTGCGGATCTTGCCCTCGTGGCGGCTGATCTCTTGCTGCAGACGCTCAATCTCCTTCTTATGATGGTCAATCTCTTCCCGATGGTGCTGCCTCAGAGAGGCCAGCTGTTCCTGCTCTTTCCTCCTATAAACAGAGAGAGAGAGAGAGAGAGAGAGAGGGGTGGGTAAGTGAATGGGTATGACAGCTACCACTGACCACATTCTCTAGTCTAGAGTTTGACTCCACCACTGCAGTTCTGCACAGGAGCTCCAAGGCTAACGAAGCTAACAAGTAATGGAAGCTTATGTACACCAATTAGCATGGTGCTAATAGCATCATCTTTACATATTACGCATTGTATTTATGTGCTTATATAATGCATATAACTGATTTCCTGAATTATATAGGATATTATATATATATACACCTTAACATCAGCCATAACATTAGTACCGGTGAGGTCAAAAACACTGTTGAACTTCATCTGCCCTGGCTCCTGTCCTGGGTAGATCTACATATCAGGCAGCGAGTGAACAGTCAGTTCTTGGAAATGATGGAAGTGTTGAAGCAGGAAAAATAGACCAGCGTAAGAATCTGAGACACTTTGACAAGAACCACACCGTGATGTTCTAGATAACTAGGCCAGAACGTAAATGTCCAAAACATCAGGGCAGGTCTTGTGGGGTGTTTCCAGTATGCACAAGTGCTCCTAGGAAGGACCACCATGAATCATGGGCACCATGTAGGGCTCACTGATGCTCATGGAGGCCCAGTCCACTTCACCACATCTGCTGCTAACGTAAGTCTTGGTGCCAGATACCACAGGACACCTTCAGGGGTCTTTTGGGGAGTCCATGCCTCAAATGGTCAGATGTTTTGGCGGCATAAGAGGGACCTACTCCATATGAGGTGTTAATGATTAATGTTATGGCTGATTAATGAAAAATGGAAAATGCCCTTCAGGCGAAGAAGTTACAGCTCCACTACAAGCCAGAACAGGCCGTCACTCACTTGAAGTACATCTCCTCCTCGGCAGCCTGCTTCCTCCCAAAAGCTCCTCCCGCCTCCCTCACTGAGCCGCCACCTCCTCCTCCCTTCCCTGCTCCTTTCCCGAGTTCTCCCAGCTTTAAAACAGGACACAAACACAGACATGTTACAGAAGTGCTGCCATTTAACATCTACGACTTCTTATAACTTCACATAACGCTAGCATTATTAGCTTGCGATGTCTCTGGTTGACCCCCTGTGTGTGTTGTGTGTGTCCCTATTAAGTAATAGGAGGCAGCACAGCGGTGTTGGGAGTCGAGGGAGCGGCTAGAAAAGCCAAAAGGCTAAAAGTTGGTGCTGGTCCAAATGGAGAAGAATTGACTGGGTGATGGACTACAACCTCCTCAGCTAGCTAACCGCACATCGCGACACAGAGAGGACACGGAGAGGACAGCAACGATAACCAGTAAGACTCTGGAATAATTACAAAGAGTAAGATGTTCTTCTTGCAGTGCTTATCTGGGCTAGGCCTGGCTACACTACATGGCTCCTGTGAGCCGTTGCAGTGTCGTAAACCAGCCAATAAAAACAGAGCTAACTGTTTTATTTCCCCATAAAGAAAAAATGCTGTGAGCGGACAAACGTACTGCCCGGATGGCCCAGATGGCCGCCAAGTAAACAGACTAGCCAATATGGACTTCGGCCCTATTCGCTATATACTGCACTACTTTGGTTTTCCGCTATTTTGTCGTCATGTCTGAAAACATAGTGCAGAATTATCGGTGCACTATAACAATCCCACAATGCACCACAATGCAAGTCGTGTACAAACGATGGCCGACTCTTGTTCGTACTTGTGGTCCTGTGGACTTGTGAAACGTCATCCTAAGCACTGCTCCGTTCAAAAGCTCGCATCTAGCCGAGCGCAGTCCGAACGCCCGGATGTGATCTCGGCCCGCCCGGGTTATCGAGGACGTGACCTAAATCCCAGAACTGCAAAGTTACCGGGGTCTGAACCCCCGATGTACCCTATCAAACATGGAATACCCATAATTCATTGCATTGTCACAGCAGTGACCTCACTCGTATAACGAAATCGTGTCCGAACTCGTCCGCTAAGCTCACTATAATAGTGCCCTATGTAGTGATCTAGATTTTCACATGTAGAGTAGCTAGCTAAGTGAACAGGGCTCAGCTAGCATAACAGGGTGGTAAACAGGGGTGTAAAACCGCCTCCGCTACCTTGTTTTCTGTATTTTGACATTTGTGAAACGGCTCACATTGTTTGTTACTGTTTAGTTAGGTACAGTTTAATAATTAAACTTTTAAATTAATAATTAATTATTCAATGTATGGTAGCTATAATCAACAGTGACAGCTCTGTTAGCCAGCTAGCCCCCTTATTATAAGCACTACGTTTTAGGTAGCTAGGTAGGTAGTAAATATTATAAATAACGAAATATTAATGTGATATGAAGATATATCAGACATAATATGAGTAATAAATAAAAATAATAATAATAATAATAAATAAAAGTCTATTTAATGTCAAGTTTAGGCATTTTAATGTAAACAATACAGCATAAACTGATGTGTATTACGGTCGGGTTGCAGTGCGAGCACCCTGTTGTTTTCAGCTGCGTTCAATGAAGAAGTGTCCAGAAAGACACACACACACACACACACACACACACACACACACACACACTTTACCAGACTGTATTTAGCTGCTGGTGTTAATAAAACATAGCGTTATTTAATAATAATAATAATAATAATAATAATAACAATAATAATAATAATAATAATAAAAATGATTATTAGCGAAACACCGTCAGTCTCCACAGAAAGACTCGAGACGCAGCTGCTACCTGATCCGACGACATCCTGATCTGGGTGGAGAAGAAGAAGCTTCTTAGCTTTGGATTCAAAAGCCTTGACATTATAAGTGTCTGACTGCCAAACACACACACACACACACACACACTCCCTCCCTCCCTCACACACACACACACACACACACACATGCCTCTGCTTGCATAAACTCACACAAACAGGGAGCAACCATTAGAGCAGGTGTGGGGGGGGGGACCAGTCTCTTAGTGCTAAATGACGCACACAATCATTTCCTCTTAATAATTTTCTCCTATTATTATATAATTTCTATAATAATTATATGAATATTATCGATATTATAATCTTCTTAAACTGCTATTTAAAAAAATAATAAAATCTGCTGTAATACGGAATGCCTGACCAATCAGAGGCCGTTGGGAATGACGGAACGACGCTTCCCGCAATAACAACGCTGTGACCGGGAGGCAGTGAGTGGCAGGTGGACTCTGTGCTCTGATTGGCTGATGCAACAAAATATTGGCACCGCCCTGCCACGCCTCCGTTCTGGCGGATGGAATAGTGGGCGTGTCCAATTAGTCCCAAAGTCAGTGAAACACGTTGGCGATGTGCACCTGTACTATATGTCCAAATGTTTGTGGACACCCCTTCTAATGAAAGGAGGATTTAGCTGCTTAAAGTTGCCCCCATTGCTGACTCAGATGGGCAAATGCACACACAAACACACACACACTGCCAATAGAATAGGACCCTCTAGAGCAGATTAACATGAACATCGGCTAGAGGGGTATAAAGCCCCCCACAGCCACTGTGCTCTCTGGAATGAGGGATGGTGGAGCTCCATCCAGTACTTTTGGGATGAGTTGGGCAGGTGATCATCCAAAGAGCAGGTGTCCCAATACTTTTGTCCATAGGCAAGGATTTAACCCTGGGTAAACTGAGTTTGCCATGTGGCTCCCGCTCATCACTGCTGTTTTTAGCTATGCTAGGCTAGGCACTTGTGCATTTACAGACAACAGTGAGTCATACAGCACCACAACAAAACAAATCCTTTTAAAATATGAATATAAAAAGTTTATTAGAGATTAATGAACATCTCCACATGAAGATTTAGACAACCGGTTGGAAGCTAATTGGTGTTTTAGCATCCATTCGTTAGCCACATTAGCCTCTTAGCAGCAGTCCGTCATTACTGCAGCCTTCCTTTACAACTGCGCAATTTAATAATAAATTTATGTATCTTTATGGATTCATTTTTATTTTATGATTCTTATTGATAATTATTTTGAAACAATGTGATGTTTGTCAGATTTGACTAAATCTGTCTTAAATCTGTTTATAGGTCTGTCCTTCTTTAAGCAAATTAGCGCCTGACTGGAAATTTAATATTTACTATATTTTTCTACTTTTCTAATGCGACCTTCAAGACCTCCTCGGACGTGATTTCTGCTTAAGACGTTTAATATAAAAAATAAAAAAAACATGAAAATGTTTTGTATAAAAATGCTGATTTGTATTTTTTTTTATATATATAATTTTTTTATATCCAATTTTTTTTTATCCAATATCCACTAGTGAGGACGGACCAACACACAGCCCCTCCGACACATGCGCAGTCAAGCATAGCAGCATGACCGAGATTCGAACCAGCGACCCCCTGATCATAGTGACAGCTGCATAGTGATGCGACATGAAGCAACCAATTCCAAAACTACAAAAAGCGAAGACCCCGAAAGCCGTTGTGAAAGGTTTTATTAATGAGACAAAGCACATCCGTAAACGTCACGTCAAACACCGCAAATGTGGAAGAGCGAAGGGCGATTTCCCGAGGGGTTTCAGTATGAAGCTGTACTATAAAGACTGGGGCTCAAGCTGAATTGGCTCCTTATTTGTCATCCAGTGCACTAAGCTGTTAGCTCAGGTCCCCATATGTAGCGCACCAAGTAGACAGCAGGGAGCCATTTGAGACGCAGTCCGTGATGCCTGGTCACATGACCAAGCTACCGCTGACTGAGGGAGGGCTCCTCTGACTGGTTCTGTTGTGTTGGTTCCATTTTCCTCAGCAGGTCCCAACTCAGGGTGGGATTCCTATGGGGGCTGTGTTCCAAATGTCATCATGCAGACTTGATAATTGCAATGGCAACCCTTGAGTCCCGATGAATGGCTGTAATAGTTTCTTCAATCGCTAATGCTAAAGCTAAAGCTAAAAAATTCAGAGAAACAAGTAAATGATGGGAAGGAGGAGGGCTGCACAATATACATGCAGATGAGCCGGTTAACCCAATCGTAATGCTGTTTACTGTGTGCTGTGAGCTTCCTGGCCAATTACAGCTCAAGGCAAATCAAGAGCTGGGTGCCCTATTCACTATCCTCTACCTGCGAAAACCACGATCACTGCATAGTGCACTATTTTAGGGAACAGTATTTGTTGTTATGTGCGTGTGGGAGCTCACTGCTCAGAGAAGCTGTGCGTGAATCTCAAACCAAACAATGTGATGCATTATGGGTATTCCATGTCCATGTAGTGTAGACCACTGGTACACATATATATGACGGTGCCCTGTGGGATTGTTACAGTGCACTGAAAATTCAGCACCACGTTTTTGGACAGCGCTACAAATTTGCGTAACCCCAATGTAGTGCACTATATAGTGAATAGGGCAGAGTTTCAAACCCAGTTATGCTCTTTATGCAGGTCGAGAAACGTAAGTTAGTCTTGAACGATCACGTTATTAATTTCCAATGTTTATTATATTGCAAAATCCCTGATTCTAATATTTATCTAGCATGTCCATATTGTGCAGCCCTACATTAGAAAAACACAAAATTGCATGGGATTAGACGGATCACTCCTACACACACACACACACACACACACACACACACACACACACACACACACACACACACACACACACACACAGGCACTGAGAATGAAAAGAAACTAACCAATAAAAATAAAAAAGAGAGTTTCTCTCAATTAACACACGGGAAAAAAAACTATTTACAAAATTTATCAGAATCTTTTTGGTTCCAAAGATAAAATAAAACAAATGCCTGTTCCCGAGGTGACGAACTGAAATGATCAAAAATAACCTGGTCAACTGAATGGATACATAAAAAAAAAAAAAAAAAAAAAAGTCACCTTTGTTGAGAGTCTCAGGAGGTCCTGCCACAAGGGTCATCGCAAAGGAACAATGTCTAGTGCAGTTTGGTGACTTCCCTGCTTAAAACACACCCGAGTCTACTCACCGCACCACTAGGGGGCGCTGGAGTGCTTAAGCAGAGAAGGCAGCAAACTGCTGAAACTGCTCAATTCCGGCTTGCTTTTTTTTTTGTTTTGTTTTTAAAGAACTGGAACCGACCCCTGTCCTGTGTAGCGTCAGTCACATACAGGGCCTGATGTAATTGGGGAATTCGTAACTCCACCCCTGGCTTGAGTTTGAGCACCAGTGCTACGAACAGATACTACGGACAGGACTACAAAGCAGGTGTTCATCACCATCCGGTGCTCAAGGCCACTGCAGGTTTGTTTGTTAACCCCCTGCCGTCTCTCTCCTGGCCGAATCAAGGCCAACAAGCTAGAATTCTGGGTCTTTCCTACATAAAACGAGGAATTTCTGGAACTGTCGATACAAGAAAGGGAATTTCTCTCAATTAAAACAAAAACGGAAATTAAAACCTAATCGGAATGAGTCGAAACCTTCTGCAAAAGGCAAACGTAACTAACATGCTCAGAAAGTGACCGCTAACATGGTCAGCATAGCCAGCTTCCTCAAGCCCTTATTCAGTCAATACTACTTTTTCCCCCATTTAGGCCAGTGGCTTTCAACTCCAGTCGTGGGATATGACTTTCCCACTCCCAACCCCCCTAATTCAGCTCATAAAGGGAGTTAACAGTTGACAAGGGCATGCTCCGCCCACTAATGCATTATTTCAAAGCAAACGGTGCAAGATTGGACAAGCTGGACGTAAGCAAATAATCGCCCATTCTGTTTAATGGGGCTTTACAGTGAAGAGCTTGGATATTGTTAAAAGGCCTAAATTTACACTATTATGTTTATGTAAATCATTTAAATGAGGCTCATTTCGTATGCTGCCACTGTTCGGACAGAGCAGCTGTAGCTGGGCCCAGTTGGCAAGTCCAGATTAGCTATAAACACCATAGTCCTGCTTGGTAGCTCAGCATTTGAAACCACAAACTCAAGATCACTGCAAGAAAGACTGTCCAATCTCACAACGCCGCATTTGTAAACGCAGCATGAGTAGGTAGGTCACTTATTGGGTGAGCTGGATCAGGTGTGCTAGGGCAGAAACACTTGGTGGATCAGCAAGACTGCAGCTGGGAACCACAGCGTTATGTTTTAGTGCAAAGTGAAACTAACCAAAACTAACTCAATTAACTAAACCAAAGCACAACAGGGCTGAAAAACACGGAAATAAAACAAGAAAATAGAGAAAGAGAGAGAGAGAGAGAGAGAGAGAGAGAGACTGAGAAACAGATTTTGCTTTCTTCAAATGGCCAGAAGAGGGCGGCGCAGGCCCTTCCTGGGTGGTGAGCGCGGCGTCCTCTTGTGGAACCGTCAGTCCTGCTTGGGGCCGGTGAGAGCCCTCAGGCGCTCCAACAGCGGCGGGTGGGAGTAGTGCCACATGGAGAACAGCCAGTCGGCCACGGGGAAGCCCAGGTTGTCTTTGTTGAGCTTGATGAGAGCCGAGTAAAGCTCTGTGGATCGACCCAGGCCACGAGCGAACCGATCCGCTTGGAACTCGAACCGACGACTCAGCACAGTCAGGCAGAACGACAGCAGCTGGAGGAGAGGAGCGAGGAGAAGGGGGTGAATTCATCAACACAGGTGCACATCTGGAAGAAGCTCTGGTTTTAAAATGGCCCATTTTTATCAAGCCTATCAGAATAAGAATACTGATCTGAGATCAGATCTCATCCGCCCATGTTACCCTCTACAGCAAGGGTGGGCAATCCGGTTCTGGAGGGCCGGGTTCCTGCACAGTTTTTTTTTGCTTTTTGTGCTCAAACACTCCTGATTCGACTCACCTGTTTATTGCCAGGTTTTTGTAGGTCTGTTGGAGCAGGAAAATCAGCAAACTGTGCTGGACTCCAGCCCCCGTTGCCCACCCCTGCTTTACAGTGCTATGTAAAAGGCATAAACTGGTCCCAGATCAGCATTTATACTCCGAGAGTGCTGTGAGAGTGTCTACCTGTAATTAACTCCATATAACTTTAGAATAAACCCTAATTAACAGTCAGCAATCAGTAAGAGTACCTACTTGTAACTAACTCTATATAACATTAGAATAAACCCAAATAAATAGTCAGTGGTCTGTAAGAGTGTCTACCTGTAATTAACTCTATATAACATTAGAATAAACCCAAATAAATAGTCAGTGGTCTGTAAGAGTGTCTACCTGTAATTAACTCTATATAACATTAGAATAAACCCAAATAAACATAAAGTCAGTGGTCAGTGAGTGTCTACCTGTAATTAACTCTATATAACATTAAAATAAACCCTAATAAACAGAGTCAGTGATTGAAATGTCGTGTTAGTCAGCAGGTATTGAGATGCTGGTTGGAAGAACACAGAAGAACATCAGTGGGGATGATCTTCTCTGTGAACTCCAGTAACGGTAAAGATCAGCCGATCTCGTTTAATAATGGTGCCCACTGGGACATCCTGTGGTCTACTGGTAAAACCGTAGTGCTTAGTGACATGTGCTGTACCTCGTTGTAGGGTGAGAAGATGAACTGGAAGATGATCATCAGCCCAATGAGAGTTGGCTGGCTGTCATGGAAACCAAAGGCCAGGAAGAGCTCCTTCCGGCCAATCAGAGCAGCAAAGAGGAAGAAGCAGAGGAAGGAGTTCATCTGTGGAGTAAAATGAGCAACAAATAGGCTGACCACAGAAGCACCATCAGCAGGACCTGTATGGATTCTCTACTCTGGTAGATAGCAGGAGCAGGTCAGGGGCTGATTCTGACAGCTTGTTTCCAGAATGGCTTTTCACAGTCCTGAGTGAGCTGTTTAGAGATTCCGTGAAGGCTAGCTCACCTGGCTAATGACGATGTTCTTTATGGTGTGGCCCAGTTTCCAGTGCCCCAGTTCATGACCGAGAACAGCCAGAACCTCTGGGTTACTGCAGCCTTGCTTCTTGTTCTAGGAAGATTAAAACAGACACTTAGATAGCATGCAAATATGCTGATGTGGCGTAATTATTGTGGCTATAACTTTACAGCATCAAACATCCATTTTTAACCACTGTTGGTGGTAAATAGAGCAGGGGTGGGCAACGGAGGCCGGAGTCCAGCACGGTTTGCTGATTGCCCTGCTCTAACAGACCTATGAAACCTGGTAATTAGCAGGCAAGCTGACTCCGGTGTGCTCATGCAGGAAAAGCACACCACCGGACACAGGAAGCACAGGAATCCGGCCTTCCAGGATCATTTTTTAAAAGTAACGGCACTGACCTTGGGTTTGAGCTTGCTCTCGTCGCCTGACGCCTCGTTCTCGTCCTTCTGTTCTGTGGCAGCAGTCTCCCCCTCACCGCTCTGGTTCAGAGGAGAGTAATCCTCCAGCAGCGTGTCGAACAGCACAATGCGTTTGTTCTTAAAGAAGCCGTAGAAGTAGGCGTTACTGTGGGACGACCTTTTAGAGCCTGGAGACGATAAAGAAGAGATGAGACTGGCTGCCACAGCAACATTACGTACAGGAGAGGACCTGTTTAAATGGTCAGGACTCCACAGAGCAGGCAGTATTTGGACGGTGGGTCATTCTCAGCACTGCAGTGACTGTGACTGACATGGTGGTGGCGGCATGGCAGTGGGTGGCGTGTGTTGAGCTGGTGGTACGAGTGGATCAGAAACAGCAGTGCTGCTGGAGTGCTTAAACACCTCAGCATCACTGCTGGACCGAGAACAGGCCACCATCTAGAGACATCCAGCCAACACTGTCCTGTGGGCTCTGATGAAGGTCTAGAGGATGACCAACAAACTGTATAGCAACGGATTATCTGCCTTCATCTATTAGGTGGACCAACTAGGTAGGAGTGGACAGTGAGTGGACGTAGTGTTGTGCTGATCCACTCGTACCAGCACCAGCACAACACACAAACACTACTAACACACTCCCCACCACCACCACCACCATGTCCCTCAGTGTCACTGCAGTGCTCAGAATGACCCACCACACAAATACTACCTGCTCTGTGGTGGTCAGTCCTGTGGGGTACCGAAGTACGACATTTCTTTCTTCATTGTTGTTGTTATTATGAGCACAGTCGGGGGGCTGCGGTACCTTCAACCACGTAGATCTTGGTGAGGGGGAAGCTGATGGACTTGGCCATGCTCTCAATGTCAGTTTTCAGCTCGCCGTCCGGCAGCGGGGTGAACTTGTCGAACAGTGGGGCGATGTAGTCAGCATAGATGGTCACCAGCACCTACACGGTGGAAATGCAGGAGATTAAATTAGGGCCAATCCATGATACCTGGGCCGAAGTCAGTCCCACAGCCTGGTGTCTCAGGTTTAGGCACGAACCAGAGAGACGATGAGGGTGAAGAGCCAGGCGTAGATGAAGAAGTAATCTCCACCGATCTTTATGATGTAGAGGAGAAGAGAGGTCACAGGGAGCAGAATACACTGAGTCACCGCAAACTTCTTCAGGGCGTCCTTCAGGAAGAAGCCCAACGTCTGAGGGAGGGAGGAGAACACAGATGAGGAAACTTCACAACACTACAGAACACTACAGTTCTTATGCCTGAATGAATCGCTCACCTGCTGGTTGAAGCCGTGCTTCTCCTCAATGACGAACGTGTTGTACAGGCTCCACGGGAGCCCTGTGAGGGCACTGAACAAGGTCGCCAGCATCAAGAAGACCAAAGACTGGGAGATCTGCAGATCACAAATCAGAAAAGGCCACACATGTAGAAGAGAGAAGGAAGTTTGGCTAAACGGCTAAACGTCTGCAGGGAAAAAAATAATAAAAACAACGCATGAGACGCTTAGGTGCACCTCGTACTCTGGTCCCAGACCAAATCGAGCCGTCACAGTCCCAGAGATCCTCCAGAGGAACGGGATCCCTCCCAGCAGCAGAATCAGCTGATGAACAAGAGAGAAGACTGTCAACACTCCAATAAAGTTCCCATTTTGGAGATAAGAGGTTAGATTACGACTAGAACCAATCTCCCCCCGTTCCATTACTCACCGTTCCCTCGGTCTCGGAATAAAGCCCAGACCAGAAGCCAAAGTTGCTTTTGTCCAACTGGTAGAGACGTGACTTCTCGAAGGTCTCAGAGTCCATAATCTTCCCCAGCTCTGTGGGCACATGCATCGTCGACCTGTAGATCCTCCTCTGTGGGGATGAAACATATACACACACACACACACATTTATATACATTTATAATTATATATAAATAAAACAATATACACTGTATGGACAAAAGTATTGGGACACCAACTCATTCACCATTTCTTCTGCAATTAAGAGTATTAAAAAGAGCTGATCCTCCTTTTGTCTCTACTGTCCAGAGATGAAGACTTTCTACTACATTTTGGAGGTGAGAATTTGATTGCATTCAGTAACAAAAACACTCATGAAGTCAGGATGTTGGATGATGATCACCACCCCCCCCTCATCATCCATCATTCCAGAGAACACAGTCCTTCCACTTCGGGCTTCGTACCCCTCTAGCCCACGCCTGGCATTGCATTAGGCAGCAAGGCGCCAACAGGCTCATCTTGTTTATCTGCTCCACAGAGTCCTATTCTATTGCCACTACTTACACCTGGGCCTGGGCAAGCTGTGCATGTGTGCATATCCGTCTCAGCGATGGGTGCGCCTTCAAGCAGCCGAATGCATTCATCAGAAGGGGTGTCCACAAACATTTGGACACCCTGAAAAACTTACTCTAACATCTACAAAAGGTCATATGTGCATGCAGTCTTTTTTTTTTTGGCTGGGTGTCTGCTATGGTATCCCAGATGGTTGCTATAGTGATGATGGTGGTTGCTAGGGTGTTGCTATGGTACTGCAGGTGGAATGCTGGACATCTACCAACACTTGAGTTAAAAGAAGTGTTTCAGGCTGGACTGTTTTAGTTTGTTTGTATATATACACATATAGGCTACACCAGGCACAGTACATACAGGGCAGCCAATCAAAACGCAGGTCATTTACATAGCCAAGATTTTTTAAAAGGACATAAATAAGTGCATGTTGAACATGTAGCCACGTAATTAATACTTATGTAACACAGAACCACACAAATATTAAAAGTGAAGCTCGGGAGGAGAGAGAGGACACCGGATATGGATCCAGCGTAACTGCAGGAGCTCGGTTACCTGTCTGAAGGCGAGGTAGGCCTCCCAGAGATACACCGTCCATGAAAACACCAGGACGGCGTAGAAGATCTTATCCTCGACGGGCAGCTGCAGCATTTCTGCCAGCATGCTTCTTTATTGCTGTCTTTATTCTTCAGGCAGCTGCGAGGACAACAGAGGCTCCGGCAACAGATCAGCGGTTAGCTCAGCAGCTAGCTAACAGGCTAGCTATCATTCATTCACACGGCAGCGGTTTGCTCCAGCGACGCTCCCGATATTACACACCTGAGACGACTCACAGGCTTGCGGTGTCTTTATTCATCAGGCTGGCTTTAGAGATGTTGGTTCTGGAAGGTTCTGACAGGGTTAAGCCATGATCCAGCTAACGCTTCCCTCCCTATTCATGTGTAAGTGCGCGCAGGCGGTGGGCGTTCGTGCTGAAACCGAGGCTCTGCAACTTTAGGTCCTACCGCACGTTAGGTCCTGCGCCAACGTCCTCACGCTAGAAATACACTAGACGTCCAAATATTTGTGGACACCCCTTCTAATGAATGCATTCAGCCTGTTATGTTAAGTTGGACACGACACGTCCGGAGCCCATGCGGAGAAGGGCTCTCTGGAGCAGACGAAGCTGAACCTATTGGCGCCATGCTGCCTAATAATGCCAGGCGTGGGCTAGTAGAGGGGTATAATATAAAGCCCCCCAGCATTGAGGAGCTGTGGAGCAGAGGAAGAGCTGTGTTCTCTGGACTGATGGATGATGGGGCTCCATCCAGCGCTTTTGGGATGAGTTAGGGGATTGGGAATGATGAGGAGGGGTGGTGATTATTACTACATGCAATCAAATTCTCACAGCAATGCTTCTCCAAAATCCTGTAGAAATCCGTCCCTGGACAGTAGAGGCAGTTACTGCGACAAAAGCAGGATCAGCTCTTTGTAATACCCTTGATTTGATGTGTGTCCCAATACTTTTGTCCATGTAGTGTATTTTATAAATCAGGTCACAGAGTAAAAGAGGTAGTCTAAGTGTTATATATATATATATATATAGATATATGTTTTATATATATCTTGATGTATATACAAGCTTTTAATTTGTTTATATGGAATTCTAAATTCCATATAAAATATATATAGAATTGTTGGTTGGTGTTGTTTATAGAAAATGCTAATAGTTTGATGATAATTCAGATTTAATTCACTGATATTTGAGATGGTATTTGAATGATTGACCAAACAAACACGTAAAATGCCAGTTTTATTAAAAACATCTAATCTACAGTTAAAGGACTCAAATATTATATAGAGCAAATAGCAAATTTATATATAGTTTATATAGTCGCCTTCAGCATGACATTTAATGGCCCACAATAACAGACCAGGACCATATAGTTTTAAGCATATTGCCACGATCATGCTGAAACCTTGTATCTCCTAAATAATCTTTCTAATAAATGGACCAATAAAAGTAACCCAAATATTCAAGAGTTTTGATGATTTAGGGAATAGACATGCTAGCATTTACTCTCTCAGTGCTGGTAGCATCGATGGAAATTGAAAATGAGTAATTTAGGCAGATAAATGTGGTATTCAAGTATAAAATTATCATTATTATATTATTATTATACATTTTCTGTATTATTAATATAATGTTTACAATACGGCGTCCAGCTTTTCTCAGTTTGCAGGAACAACTATTACATTACATCACATCACATTTCCCCAAATTTAGTCTGACTTTTACTAATGTTTCATTTGATATTGAATAAAAGGCACAACACAGGACAGCCAATCAAAACACGGGTCATTTACATAAGTCACAGTTTTCTAATGGACAGAGATGGCTGCAGTGTTGCTAACTTATATTTTCTTGCTTTCTTTGGCTTCACGTTTACTTTACTTTAGGTTGTGTGGTCATTGTTGTCGTGGTAAAGACTATTTTTTTTAAATCATAATAAATACCAAAAATATAAAAAAATGATAAATACAGGACAGATATACTTACAGAAACAAATTACATCCATGACTGACCTTCAACAGCATTTATCTTATATTAAATACTCTCTATGTTCAGATACACTGCTTCAATATAGTCAGAATAGTTTTTTAATGCATTTGAAAATTAAAATAGTTAATAAACCGATATTTTCATATTATTCAATTTAGCAACTTGTGTGTTTGGAAATATGATATTACACTAATAAAGTATTTTTAAAGACTTCATGCTAAAAATATATGGCAATTTCACATAATCTGCTTCCTGACAGAGGCCCACAAATGCTGAATTAAGAAAGATGGTACTTTTTTAGGAGAGAAAGCAGCACATTAACTTTATTATTATTATTATTATTATTACATATTACTATTACATAGATAAAAAACTGTGTAGGTTTTATTTTTTAGATAAAATACTGTTTAGATTGCAGCCATTATTTTATCCATTAATCCATGGCTTATTTTGATTGGTGTAAAACTTGAATAATGAATTATTCATAATAAACTAATAATTAGAATAATAATAAGATGAATACGAGCTGGATATATTAATAAACATACAGACACAGTGTAACACAGTACATCATTAAAAAGCTCCGGAGCTGCCCGTCAAACTCCGACCACTTTTCAAACCGGCCGAAACTCCCGTGATGCCACACATGCAGTACCGTCCTCCCCCAACACTCTAACCAATAGCGATGCAAGAAGCAACCTTTGTCAACGATGATTGGCCACCCCTTCCGAACAACGCTGCAGGTAAGACATCTTCACCCACCGATTCGCTGAATGTTGACCAATCACGTGTCAAAGAGAAACCCTTCCGCCCGCTGAATAGCTGAACGCTGAAGCCTGCGTGCTGGCTGTTGTGACCAATAGCGGGTCGAGGAGGAACGTCTCTGCACGCTGATTGGTGGAGAGGCGCCACTGCGCCACATTCAAAGTGAGTAACCGTCCGCCGTGTCCTCCTGCGTTCTGCTGGAGTGCTGATGTGGGAGGCTGCGGGTCCCGCTGAAACGGCCTTAGCGAGAGATTTAATAAACTTCATCGCTCAGAGAGACCGACGGAGGCTGCCTGAGCAGCAGGTAGGGGTGTCCGGCTCTGCTGCTGTGTGTGTTTTGTCATTAAGCTGAATTCTATTATTAGTTTATTAGCTAAGTGACAGTCGCCTGCTGCTACGTTATATATCTAGCAGCTGCGCTGTATGCGGTGTTAGCTAGCATCGCTAGCTTTAGCGAGCTAACGCTAATTAGCTGCATAGCTGGTTTTCTAGCTATAACTGTTTTTTTAATTTGTGTAAATTATTATTTTTTACACTTTTTAAAAATATTATTTACCGTATTCAGTGATCAATTAGCTAGCTAGCTCGCTACCTTTTTTCTAAGCAAGGTTTTTGAAGCTTACCTCAATAAACCACGAATTTAAGTCGTAAAGCCTTTTTAAAAATCTTTAAAAAATTATTAATGTTTTCTTTATTTATTTATTATTTATTGGAGCTATAATAACACCCTAAAATAAATTTATTTAGGGAAAGGACTACACATCATGCCAAGAAGGGAAGGAGGAGAGGTTTAAATTTGACGGGTGTTGGTCAGCTGCTGTTCTAGTGTATTATTATTATTATTATTATTATTATTATTTTATTTTTTTCTTTAGCTGTTTGTACTTTTGCCTAACTTTATTTTATTTATTTTTTTATTATTTTATTATTTTTATTTTTATAACTCTTCTACCAGCTTGAATGAGAAATGTCAACCCTATGAGAGCTCCTCTGTGCAGGTGGCCCCAGGTACCTGAAGGTGTAGCTGCCATAAGGGTACAATTTTGGCCCCTACAGATTATTGCAGAAAAAGGTCCAGGGGTGCTTAAAGAACAAAAAAAAAACAAACAATTACTCCTTTACCTTTTAAAATAGTCCCCTACGACTGGATTTGCTGTCCCAAGTTTGCTCCATTAGTTTTGCATAGGTCTGTGTAATAGCAGAAGTCTGTGAGAGCTCCTGAAGCTTCAAGGTGGAAAAGTCTCATTTAGAGACGCAGGCTGTTCCCTCGGTTATATAGACCGGTCAGCCACGCAGACATGTTTGTCATGTTCAGCACTCGAGCAGATGTATCGTCTGACCTGCTGTTATTGTCAATCATTGAAGCCCTGCTCCCAAACTTCTGCATGTAAAGGTTTAAGCCTCCAGGCTGATTAGTCGATGTCGTGATGGACAGTATGCACTTCTGAGCATGTTGTGGAGGTCATTAGTATCTAAAGAAAACGTTGACCATTACAGAATGACGTTGGTTCTGTCCACTGTGTGTCGTATGTGTCCAAAGTGACCGCTTTACAGGTGAAGGAAAATGCCTTATTACCTTTTAATGGGAGTCATGTAATGTAAAGGATTTTATTCTAGGTCATTTTGGAGCATTCCCGTTAGTCTGTTCGTCCAGAATTTCACACACCGTACAGAGCAGCTACAGAAAACTAAACACATAAATGGAGATGCATGTTTTTCATTAGCTTTTTATTTTTTATTATATATATATATATATATATATATATATATTTTTTTTTTTTTTTGTATGGATGTTAGTAATGCAGCTTTTCTAGTGCATTTTGTATGACCAAATGTTGCATTTGCATTTATGGCCTTTAGCTGATCCAGTGCTCTTGTATTGAAGTCATGTGGCTTTCATGTAATGGTCAATAGTGTGCTTGCCCAGCCAGGGAATTGAACCTGCAGTGATGTTACTACAACACACCAATCATATTAATTGCCACGTTGTCCACCCCTAAACATTTGCAGGCCAATTTGGTTGGCTTTTTTTGTTTCCCATTAGGATGCTAGAAATCCACGTGTTGTTGATGTTCTATTCGATTCCAAGTGCGTCATTGTCCGCTCTTCTATTTTCACAGTGAGATATTTGGTTGGAGACTACCGCAGTTCTGGATTCAACCAGAAGAAACTCTCTGACCATGTCTTCGCACGGTGGGGCACCGTCTGCCAAAAAAGATGAAAAGGGGCGTAACATCCAGGTTGTGGTACGATGCAGGTGAGGGTCACTAATGCTTCTTATTTAGGGGAATCGTTGCACTGGTGTAGTTGGTCATCTCTCTGAACTGAACGTCTCTCAGGCCCTTCAATGCAGTGGAGCGCAAATCCAGCTCCCATGGGGTTGTCGAGTGTGACCAGGGCAGGAAGGAGGTGGTCGTCCGGACTGGGGGAGTCAACGACAAGACGTCCAGGAAAACGTACACCTTCGACATGGTGAGAGCCTGCGCTGCTTTGCTTTGCTAGGTGGCCGAAACCCACCAAACGCTTGATTGTTGCTACAGTCTCTCCGGCCTCCAATATGGTATAGTTTCCTCAGTAAAGTGAAGAGGTCTGGGTTGGGGTGCAGCCTCAGTAATGTTAAAATTTACAGCTTTAATATGCCAATTTGTTCATAAAGATGTACATGGTATTAAACTATGACAATAAGATGCATCATTGCATCATTTTCTTGCTTGATCCAGGCCAAGGGAGCCAAACTACAAGCATAAGCCCACCTTAACCCATGTCTTTTGAACATGCAGGTCTTCGGCCAGTCTGCGAAACAGATTGACGTGTACAGGAGTGTGGTGTGCCCCATTTTAGACGAGGTCATTATGGGATATAACTGCACAGTTTTTGCGTAAGTACTTTTTATACTGTTCTAGGCTGTTTTTTACTCCAAGTTTGCCTCTATTATTTCAGTACTGATCAAAAGCCGGGTTATTTCTGCTCCTTTTCAGATACGGACAGACTGGCACGGGGAAAACGTTCACGATGGAGGGAGAGAGATCTCCCAATGAGGAGTTTACCTGGGAGGAGGTACGATGAGAAATGGACTGCTTATACAACATATTGTTCACTGAATGTACTGTAAATACTTCTGTATAAATAATCTGTACTCGTGTGAATGTGCATCCTGGTCTGTATTATAGGTGGCTAGATAAATATGCGCCTGTGAGCTAGATCATATTCACAGTGCTCATCATAGATATATGTTCATATTGCTTGTACTTGGTGACTGCGGTCTTGGACGTTTTATGCTTATGCTGCCCATGTTCTCCTCCCCCTCCTCCTTTCCACCACAGGATCCTCTGGCTGGTATCATCCCTCGCACACTTCATCAGATCTTTGAGAAGCTGGCGAGTAATGGCACAGAGTTCTCCGTAAAGGTTTCTCTGTTGGAGATCTATAATGAAGAGCTTTTTGACCTGCTTAGTCCTTCACCTGACGTCACGGAGAGGCTGCAACTGTTTGACGACCCCAGAAACAAGGTGTGTGTGAGATCTAATTAATCCACAATAGAGGGGAAAAGGCCTTACCTTACCGTGCAATGGCATCAGTTACAGGTACATTTTAGAGGCGTAACAATGAGTCAGTCTGCTGGTTTTCAGCTCATTTGCTTGAGAGCTGAATTCTTTAAATAGTGCCCATGAAATGGAGTATGAGGTTATGAATATCTGAGCATGATTTGAAGGTCATTGCTTCCAAGTGAATGGATGATGACTGTTTTAATGAATGGAAGTGAGATTTGAACTAAATTGAGTGCAGAATCGAATTATATTTAATAATAAAATATGAAGATTAGACCCATAGTACAACCCAATCAAAAATTATCAACCCACTTTAACCCCCAGCTCAGGCTGAGTTTGTGCCGTATTAACAGATCGGCCCTGTTTGTTTCAGAGAGGTGTGATTGTTAAAGGCTTGGAAGAAGTCACCGTACACAACAAGAACGAGGTCTACCAGATCCTGGAGCGAGGAGCCGCCAAGAGGAAAACTGCGTCCACGCTAATGAATGCATATTCCAGGTAGGAAGGTGTCCTGTGTAGGCATGATCATCATATCCAGCTCTGGCATACTGGGGTTTCCTTAAAAATGTGGACAGCCTGTTGGCACTTTCCTCACCCCATGATTTTATTTCAATACATTTGCTGTGTTGGTCACTAATTCGTCCCTTCGCTCTCTGTCCCGGTCAGTCGTTCCCATTCTGTGTTCTCCGTCACCATTCACATGAAGGAGATAACCCTGGATGGAGAGGAGCTGGTTAAGATTGGAAAACTGAACCTGGTGAGGCTTTTTGCTGTGCTGTGCCAACCTCCTTTTTCACATGCAGCTTCTTATTTCACATCTTTTGCTTCTTAATACTAATCAAAATTCTGTTCTCCTCCACCTCTCTTCCTTATCTGCAGGTGGATCTTGCAGGCAGCGAGAACATCGGCCGCTCAGGAGCAGTAGACAAGCGTGCTCGTGAGGCCGGCAACATAAACCAGTCTCTGCTGACCCTGGGCCGAGTCATCACCGCTCTGGTGGAGCGCGGACCCCACGTGCCATACAGAGAGTCCAAACTCACCAGAATCCTGCAGGACTCGCTGGGTGGCCGCACCAAAACCTCGATCATTGCTACAGTCTCTCCGGCCTCCATCAATCTGGAGGTGGGCTTCTACTTCCAGACAACCATGCTTGACCTCTCAGTGATCTCCAGAGTGCATGTAGACGTACCTAGGGCTGAGTTTATATGCCTAAACCTGTTTCTATTTTTTTTAAATACAGGAGACTCTCAGCACGCTGGAATATGCGAACAGGGCAAAGAACATCATGAACAAGCCTGAGGTGAACCAGAAGCTTACCAAGAGGACCCTCATCAAGGTGAGCGTTTCTTGACTTTCGTGGTTTGCTGTGTAATTTGTATTTGTGTTCCATTCAGCTAATATATGAATTGAGTTTTAGATTTGAGCACATTTTGCTTCTGTGGTTAATTTTATTGCTTAATTTTGTACAGGAATATACGGAAGAGATTGAGCGTCTAAAACGGGATTTGGCCGCCACTCGTGACAAACACGGGGTGTATCTTTCTCCTGAGAACTACGAGTATGTCCAGGTTTCTATTCTCCTCAAAGTCAGTAGTTAATGGGATCTAGTGGCGTTTGGCCTTCAATTGTACCCTTGTGCAAGAGATTTAATGCAGTTCTGAGTTTGAGGTGCCAGTCTTTGAATTGGAGTGCTTGTCTGCCTGCGTGTTTTAATAGGAGTATGAACAGTAGGCTGGTGAGTCAGGAGGAGCAGATTACGGAGTACACCGAGCGGATCGCTGCAGTGGAGGAGGAGCTGAAGCGGGTGAGGCGTTCAAATCCTGACCCTTTTTTGTGTGATGCTCAATGTTCAGGGTCTTTGTGAATGCCCCTTTTAAAAGGTCTGTCTGTATGCTGTCTTTAGATGTTGGAGATGTTCTCAGACAGTAAGCAGAAGCTGGACCAGTGCTCCGAGGACCTGCAGGAGAAGACTCAGCAGCTGCAAGAGGCTCACAAGGACCTGGAAGACACCAGGCACAGGCTCACACAAGAGGAGTTCATCACCACTCAGCTGCAGACCACTGAGGAGCAACTGTTCAGCACTGCAGGCCAGGTGTGTAGAATCAGAAAGCCTGGGGGAGTGAGTTTGCTAAACGTGTCCTTTCTTGCAGTAAACAGTCTGACAACTAACTGCTCTTCAACTTCTGCTGCAGTTGCTGAGCACGGCCGAGGCCAGCACGTCAGACGTGGGAGGCCTCCACGCCAAGCTGCAGCGGGTGCGGGCAGTAGAGCAGCATAACACCTCTGTGCAGAGGAGCTTTGCCCAGGTGATGGAGCAGAGCTGCAGCAGCATGCACACCGCACTGCAGGAGCAGAGCCTCAAACAGACCGCCATCCTGGACCACTATCGCCATGCCGTGGGTCAGTTACCATTTTTCTTCACTTCTGTTGGGAAAAGCTAGAGAACCTGATTTTATGAGAATGGTCTAGGTTCTTAGCCTGAATTTTCCACAAGCCAGATTTCTCAGTAAATGTAATAACTTGCACTGCAATTAAGGCACGTAATACTCGAAAATCCCCTCTTCTGGAATCCCACCAGGTCAAAGTCTAGTTGGAATTTGATGCAAGTTGCCCGTTTTCTTATTAACTGACTAACAAGGCCTTATTCTCTCTGCAGCGGAGCTTCTGGGAGGAACCGGCCGTGTGTTTGAAGAATCCCTGGGCTCAGTGTTGAGCTCCTACAGTGCTATGAGGGAGGCAGTTGGGGAAGGGGTGGATGGCTGTAAGAGCAGGCTGCTGCAGCAGGAGAACCTCACACAGGAAAGCAAAGACTCCATGCTTCAGCTTCTGGTAAGGCCCTAGAGGATCTGGGCCATAACGCTACCTTCTGTATTGCAAGCATTCAGCAGTTTACCGGTGCCGGACGAGAGTTCAGTGTACATCAGCCCTGTCATATGCACCTCCAACTGGGTTCTTGTGTGTTTTTATTGAGGAACCAATGTTCAAAGTATGTCTTTTTGCAAAACAAGACCATACAGACATGAGACATGAGCAGGGCGGCTTGCAGTATAAGCCAGAAACAGCTGTAGCTGTTTGGCACTGTTTCCATGTCTCCTTGTATATTGCAAGTCATTTTGTCCATTTAAATCAAGTCAATAGCTATTTGTGCTTTAAGGCAACACTAAAATACTTGCTGAGATGCAGAATGGTCACTGAAAGTAAAGGAAGCATGTTGACTGAGTTGATGGCGCAATTACAGGATTTGTCAGAAGTGTTCAGTGATTCAGTTCAATGATTGCATGTTTGAACTGATTGAATGCTTATTCCTGTCGACAGGACCAGCACAAGTTACACCTGGAGGAAGTTCTCCTTGCCCAGGCGATCCCTGGCATCAGATCGATCACTGCAATGAATGCCAGCTTAAAAGAAACCCTCCAGAAATACAGCGCTCTGGCTGCGAAGGTGCATTTTTCTCAACAAATTGGCTTGTGGTTTGTAGAGCAGTATAAAAAGAGATAATCCATTGCTTCCTGAAGCCTCATAAAGATCTCTTCCCCTTTTTTTTTTTTTTTTTTTTTTTTTTTTTTTTTAAAATAGATGGAAGGTCTGAAGGCAGAGATGACTGTATTCTTCAGCGGCCATGTAGAGGCGCTTGCGAGCATGAGGGAGTCGGCCGTGCAGGGCTTCAGCACGCTCCACGCTGAGCACGATAAGCTGAAACTGCAGATCAACCAAGCGAGCAACAGTCACCAAACGGTACGTTCAGAACCATTCTCAGATAAAGCAAATGATTCTGGGCAGTGAGCAGCTTTAGGCTAGTTCTTGTTTACCGATGGATGTGGGTTTTGGGAATTTTGGACCTCTTCGTGTAGGTAGAGGGTTTTAACCAGAGTTCTTCCTTGTTTACAGCGCATATCCCAGCTCCTCAAGTGTGTACAGGATCAGATGAACCTCCTGGCTCTGGACACCCAGACGGACTTTGAGGGGCTTCAAGGAATGTCGGATGCTCAGAGAGCACCAATGGAAACTCTGAAGAACACCATACAGAGGTAAGATCAGCTCCTAGTTCTTCAGGAAACTCCTGGATGCTGTCGCAGTACTGTTCAGCTACTGTATCTCATTGATGGGAGGGTGGGGGGGCTCTTGAAAGTTTAGCTTACTGGGTCTATGACCCCCATCGGATAGGGTGTCTGGAACTGACTGTAAATGTTGATCTCCTCAGTAAATGTGTGGAAGCTGAAGAGGAGACCTCCTCAGTCCATTCCCGCCTGGGCTCGTGCACCGATAATGTGATCGGAGAGATGAATGGCGTGACCGAGGAGGCTCACAGAGTGTTGGAGGAGTGTTCTGGTTACTGCGGGCTTCTGCAGAGCTCTCTAGACTCACTGGCTGATTCAGGACTGCAGTGGTGTCACACGGTCAGAGACTCTGCTGAAAAACATGCCCAGGACCAGCTCACCCTCATCGAGGAGAACAAGGCTGCTGTGCAGGCCCTTCTGCAGGTAAAGCCTTGGGCAGGATGGCTTCAATTGTTGCAATTTCGCTTCAGAGGGCTTGGCACTGAAGGTGCTATTATTCTGTGTCTACTTGCAGGATGTCGAAAAGCGCGGTCAGGCTGCAGTGGATGACTGCAGAAGTCGTCTTGCTCCAATGCAGCAGGAAATGGAGCGAGTGCTGAAGGGTGTGGCGTTGCAGACAGGTCGAGATCAGGACACCCTGCAGGAGCACAGAGATGTGCTCTCAACCCTCGTGACCGAAACCCTGGATACAGTCAACAACTTCCTCAGCAAGGAGCTGCAGCAGGACCTGCCCACTGGTGAGACTAGCAGGCTGGTTTTGCAGAAGATGACCATTATCACTGTTTCTCAACACTTGAGCGTTCCGGGCCTGCACGTTTTTGGTGCACTTCCCAGTTCTGCTTAGACTGGCTTAGTAATCAGCTGAGTAGCTGGATCAGGGCCTTTATTCATGGTGCGTCTCAGAAAAGTAATGCGGTTCTAGGATCAATTCCTCTTAGTAACATTTATAGTAAATAAGAGGAACGGTATCTTGGATTAGCACTAATGCTCTGAGAAGCTTCATGAACACAAGAACGGGGGCAGTGTAGCAGTAACGCATGTCTGTGTGTAGGCACAACGCCGCAGCGCAAGGAGTACAAGTACCCTCGTATCCTGGACCCGCTGAGGAGCAGGGCAGAGCTGGAGGAGGACTTTAGGGCTCAGCAGGAGCAGCTGATGAGTGCGCTGAGCCAGTGTGATGCCCTCACTGAGGGAGAAGAGGAGGAGAAGCCAGTTGAACAGGTACGCCACAGCAGCTGTGCATGCTGCATAACTGGCATCACTCAAATGGGTCACATGGTCACTTCATATGTCATGTTTGAATGTTTCGCTCCTAGGATTCCCTTGAGGACGAGGTTAGCGGTTCTAGCGACAGTAGCTCGACGCAGCCCTCTGTACCGGACAAGGACAAGAACCTGATGTGTTATGAGGAGGGGAGGGTTCCCTTCTTTAAGGTAGGCTGTAGCAGCTAGTGGATCATATGGAACAATGGTAAACTGGCAGGGAGTTGACTGTTAATGTATGGAGATATGGAATAGAACTTTTTACAGGAGGCAAAAACCTTAAATCTGTGGGCATTACCGTCTCACATTGTTGATTAACGATGACCAACTCTCTCTCTGCAGAAAAAGTCAAAGAAGGAAAACCCTGTTAACAAGTCCCTGAACCGCTCCAAGGTGGTCGAAAATGACAGCTTGGTGGTGTCCCCTCGGTCCCGATTACCTCTCAGAGCTCAGAACCAGTGACGTGGAAGCCTCCATGACTCCCATTCCTTTACTCTCCATTGTCTTTCACTAGCTAGAAAGCTTCTATTTTTTAATCTGTCTGTTTGTCTGTGTTTGACATGAATTTAAATATTTTAAGTGTTTGTATGTCCATCTTCACTGTTTCATGTTGAGTCATCAGCAAAGTTCAGGGCGTTATTTACCATTTCCTTTTTGTCACCATTTGGGTGTTGTGTTCAGTTTTTTGTTTGTTTTCTTGTGACTTTAAAAAAAATATCTGGTGTATCTAAACTAATAAAGCTTTTAAGATTCTGAAATTTGAGCCTTTTTTTGTGTGAATTACAGTTAAACACGCTGTCCAGACAGATTTGGACAACCTCTTTGTTGAACTCTGAAAATTTGCCCTGCACTAAAGTACTAGCCTTTTAGAACTTAACACTTTGCCTCCTACATTTAATACATGCTCAGTGTTGATCAAGGTGGCTCTTGGTTCCATCTTTTATGGCTTACATAATTGACACGTGTCTATGAAGGAAATCCCAAAAGAATGCCCATGAGTGCATTCCTAAAGGTCCTCCTTCTAACATATGGTCCCCTGAACTGAGGGTACTAAAGAGTGCGTGTTAAACCACTACAGGGTTTATAAATGTGCACTGAAACTGGACTCTTAGAGTTTTAAGCCACTGCAGGGACACCCAGAAACTAAATAAGGGACAATGGACTGAGCGGTGTCTCTAGAGCGCCTTGGAACAGTAAATTCTAGGGAGTCTATAATAAGGGTCCCACTAACTGGAGTGTCCGAAAGGGCTGGACAAGGACCACTGAACTGACTGAGGTCAGAGGTCAGACCCTTCCAGTCTTCAACCCACAGTTCTTCAGTCAACAGCGAGTTAAAGGCTGAGCGGCGCCTCCACCAATCAGAATCGGGGCTTCGTGCCACGTGACCTACTTCCGCGTACTACGTGTACAGCAGTGGGATTGCTGTGACAGAAGCGGCGGACTCCCAAACCCCAAAATCCCCAAACCCATGTGAAATGTTAAGCCCTGGAATCCTTAGTTTCCAGTATGGATTTGGAAGAGGCTTTTCAAGCTGTCGGAGAGTTCGGACGGTACCAGAAGCGGATGATGGCTGTGCTGGTACTGCTTCAGGTAACGTACGCCTTAGCTTTAGCTCCCGGTTGGGCTCCGACGGTGGCGAGTCCGGCTCCGGGAAGTAGAAATCCAGCTCCAGGGTTTAGGTTCAGCTGCTTGAGCGGCTCCGCGCTGCACAGGCAGGCAGTTGGAACGAAATCCTGGAGTGGATTTGTACTTTTCTGGACCCGAATTTGCTCATCTCTGTAAAAACACACCAGATTTCGGACGTTGGTGTCGAGACACTGTGGGTTGGATATTTTGGTGAAACCAAGATGGGACGGGATCGGATTTACTGTGTGTGTGTGTGTGTGTGTGTGTGTGTGTGTGTTGTAGCTAGCTGTTTTTGTCTGGGGTGGGTGATACCACTGCTTTTCGATCCGGTATCTCCATCTGTTAAAAGTCCTTTAGCTACTGATGGAGCTTATTTTTCTAAATGCAAAAAAATAATAATTTTACTGTTAAAAAAACCCCCAAATATTTCTCATTGGATAAGACAAATGTTACTAAAAAATAAAAACATATATACTGAAAAATTGGGGACTCTTAATATATTATATACAAAGTTCAGATATAACAGGAACTCAGTTAGACTCCTGTAAGTCCTGTAAGTTGTGAGGTGGGGCAGCAGTGAGCCCTGTGCGCCCGTAACCACTGTCACTGGGTCACCGGTTGCCCTTCCTCGCAGCACTTTTTGGGCCACATCTCCATCATCTAACCCTGGGTGAAGATCACTAACACCTCCATCATCTAACCCTGGGTGGAGATCACTAACACCTCCATCATCTAACCCTGGGTGGAGATCACCAACACCTCCATCATCTAACCCTGGGTGGAGATCACTAACACCTCCATCATCTAACCCTGGGTGGAGATCACCAACACCTCCATCATCTAACCCTGGGTGGAGATCACCAACACCTCCATCATCTAACCCTGAGTGGAGATCACCAACACCTCCATCATCTAACCCTGTGTGGTGATCACTAACACCTCTATCATCTAACCCTGGGTGGTGATCACTAGCATCTCCATCATCTAACACTGTGTGGTGATCACTAACACCTCTATCATCTAACCCTGGGTGGAGATCACTAACACCTCCATCATCTAACCCTGGGTGGTGATCACTAGCACCTCCATCATCTAACCCTGGGTGGTGATCACTAACACCTCCATCATCTAACCCTGTGTGGTGATCACTAACACCTCCATCATTTAACCCTGGGTGGAGATCACTAACACCTCTATCATCTAACCCTGGGTGGAGATCACGCTCTGAAGGTTCACAGGACTAAGATCTTTAATTACATGTGTTTGTGTCTGGTAGATCTACATGGCGTGCCAGTCTATGCTCATTGTTCTGGTGGGCGCCATTCCAGAGTACCACGTGGAGCCCGTCACAGAGAAGGGCGGAGGTGATCTGACCCAAGGCGTGACTTTTACAGATGACATCAGCTCCATCGCAACGGAGGTGAAACGGGGAGTTTATTTAAGTAGAGATGTTATGTATTATATATCAAAAGTATTGACAGAAGTATTGGGACACACCTCTTAATCATTGAATTCGGGTGTATACGAGCTTAGAGCAAAGGGGGGCCAGATCCACATTAATGCCTGTGGGTTTAGAATAGGGTATCATAAAATAAGTATCTTATAAAATATGTAGGTGTCCAAATACTTTTGTCCATGCATATAGACAAAAGTATTCAGACAAAAACAACCTCAATTCTTCATGGCATGGTTTCCACAATGTCGGGCATAGACATTCGGGACTCTGGTACTCATGCACAGGTGTTCCTAATAAAGTGCTAGATGAGAGAGTGTGTGTGTGTAGGTGTGTTTGAGTCTGATTGTATGTGTGCTGTGTCTGTGTCTCTCTTTGCAGTGGTTTCTGGTGAAGCAGCAGGCTTATAAAGTAAGCCTGGCCGGGTCGCTGTTCTTTGCAGGGGTTCTGATCGGGAATGTACTCTTTGGACCGCTCTCCGATAGAATCGGGAGGAAACCCGTGTTTCTTACTGGTACAGCCACATCACTGACACCACCATCATCTAACCCTGGGTAGAGATTACTAACACCTCTATAATCTAACCATGGGTGGAGATCACTAACACCACCATCATCTAACCCTGGGTGGTGATCACTAACACCTCTATCATCTAACCCTGGGTGGAGATCTGTAACACATCTATCATCTAACCATGGGTGGAGATCACTAGCACCTCTATCATCTAACCATGGGTGGAGATCACTAACACCACCATCATCTAACCCTGGGTAGAGATCACTAACACCACCATCATCTAACCCTGGGTAGAGATCACTAACACCTCTATCATCTAACCATGGGTGGAGATCACTAACACCACCATCATCTAACCCTGGGTGGAGATCTGTAACACATCTATCATCTAACCATGGGTGGAGTTATTTTAGATGAACATCCCCCTACTAGATAATTATTGTGTCATTTCAGATCCAAGCATAAACAGCTTTGGTGAGCCAAAACATTATAACCACCTCCCTAATATGCTGCTGTTCCTCCACATGCCACCAGTGCTGACCAGGAGCCGGGGCCCCCGCAATCCATGGTTCAGGTCTTCATGCTGCCCATTTGTACACATCTAACACATTGACTCCACAACCACAGAGGTCCCAGACCCTCACAAGTAGCTCTGTTATTAGATAATTAAGGTTATGTGCTTCATCTGTGGTCATAATGTTTTGGCTCATAAATGTACATGGGTAGTTATCGTCTGTAAATATTACTTAATTATTATTAATATTAATTTTTTTCTCTCTCTCGTTTCTTAGCTTTGTTTTTTGAGCTGCTGTTTGCATACGGCACTGCGTTGGCGCCCAACTACGAGCTGTTCGCTCTCTCCAGGCTGCTGGTGGGAATGATGAATGGAGGAATGGCTCTGGTCTGCTTCATCCTCTCTCAGGAGTACGTGGGGAAGTCCTACTGGGCTCTGACAGGTAACCCCTCCTGTTGGTCTGCTGGATTTCTACAAGACTAATTCATCTGGGCAGGCTGCAGATATCCTCCATTTTCTACTCAATTTGGAAGGACAGTTACACAGTTACGCCCCCTATCACCCATAATGCCTCCAACGCTAGGAGGGCGAGGACTAGCACGCCTCCGCAGACAAACATGAAACCAGACACCACCTCTTTTCCATCTGCCGCTGATTACAGCAGGGCTAGGTAGCCAGCGTGCTCGAAGGAAGAGCAGTAATGTGGGGAGGAAGTGCCATCAAGGCCAGTTGTGCTCTCTCAGATTCCGGCTCCTGATGGCAAGCAGCTCGACCGGGAGCTGTAAAACGAGCCAATTCCAAAACCCCAAAACTGTTCCACTGACTCTGTTTATTTACATCCAGCCCACTAGAGAAAGCCTTTCGAGGCTAAACACAACACCTACTGTGGGAGACTATAGAAGCTAGGCTAACAAGCTGAAGGCAAGGCTAAAAGCTAACCCTACCAGACCCTACGACAATCTCCTCACCTAGCTATCCGCACATCATGCCAGTTAGACACAGAGAGGACAGCAACAGCCAAAAAGCTGGAGGCTAGGCTAAAGGCTAATTTGTCTGGAGCTGTGTTTGATAGCAATTAGCACACTTTAGCTTTGGTAGCAGTTTTATTGCTTAGTTTGCAGTGCCTGTATTTGTAGGTGCTCTCGTCACTGACGTTTGCATTGTTTGTGTGTGTGTGTGTGTGTGTGTGTGTGTGTGTGTGTGTGTGTGTGTGTGCATCAGGGACGCTGACTAATATGACCTTTGCAGTGGGCATTGCTTTGTTTGCTGTGCTTGGCTACTACATCAGGCAGTGGCGTAACCTAGCAACCGCAGCCAACTGTCCCGGGGTGCTGCTCTTCCTCTTCTGCATGTAGGTGTGAAACAAGGAACCGCAGGCCGTGTTGGTAGCATGTTCAGAACATCTGTTTTTGAAGTATTTACATAAACATAAATAAAATAATTATATGTTAGTAAGTAATAATTAATAATGTATTGAACATATCATTTCATTATTTTGTTAAACGAATCAGTTACATGCCGTATTTTGTGTGTGAATGTTTCCCTGTGTGTGTATTTGTGTGTTTTCAGCACCCTGCCGGAGTCTCCGCGGTGGTTGTACTCTCGAGGGCGGACGGGTCAGGCCGAGCGCGTGCTGCAGAGTTTCGCGGTGAGGAACGGTAAAGGCCGGCTCACTCTGAAGCTCCGCCGGACGCCAGGCTTATCCGGTTCTGAGGTGCCCAGCACGGGACTCCTCGTCCTGGCCACGCACTCTGTACTGCGCTGCAGGACTGTCGTCCTCATGTACGTCTGGTAAGTACCAGTTTGACCCTTTCATGTACCTCCTTGAAATGTAATTAAGAAAAATATATTAAAATTATATAGATATATATATAAATATATATATATATATTTTCCCACCTCAGCCAAAAATTCCTGGGGGCCATTCAGACATGGGAGCCACATTCACAGTAATCATTTCTTTGCCTTTATAGTGGCCGAATCAATCGTCTGTTTTGCGTGACGGGGTGGTAAACACCCCTTTTTACAATGTAAAAGCCCAATCAGGACTTTCCTTCTGTTTGCTACTGGCTGCTCAAAAGGCTCAGATGATACAAATGGAAAAGTGTCACCTGACAGCTTCTCATGTTTACCTGTGTGTGCTGCAGGTATGCCTGTAGTCTGGTGTATTATGGGTTGACCATGAATGCGAGCGAGGATAAAGGCAATCGTTATCTCAGTGTGGCCATGTACGGCCTGGTGGAGCTCCCGGCCTATCCACTCTGCATGTACTTCATCAACAAGCCCTGGTATGTGTACACACACACACACACACACATACATACACATACACACACTATTACTGTTTTGTAAATATTGTTATATTTATAATTTAGATTATATTAATTAATTAGTATTATAATATATTATTCCATCAGCAGCTGACCTGATTGCACAGATATTGTTTTTTAACTCTATGTTTTCTATATGTTCTATGTCGGTGTCTCTCGCCCTCTGTCTCTCCCTCGCTCTCTCTCTCAGGTCAGGGAGAAGGAAGTCGTTAGCCAGTTTTCTCATCCTGGCAGGGTTGTGTTGTCTCCTCTCCATGGCTCTACCTGTTCAGTCCGGTGAGGGACGATGTGTGTTAGTGGTGGGAATCGCTGTAGGCATCACGATACTTCGGCCACGATGCCATTCCAGTGTGCCGTTTAGAGATCTGTGATACGTACTGCAGTGTATATTTTTGCAATATTTATTACTATAAGTTGAGATTAGGGGTGTTGTCCATGGTGCTGTCCAGCTGATCTAGCAAAAAAAAAAAAACATGAAGGGAAACCAGTTTGTTTCTGGTCTCAACAAACACAAACAAACAGCTCCATCTTGTGGATTAAGACAGAAATGCATTTTCATAACAAAAGACTTATTACACTAGAAATATGAATCATTAAACACCAACTATTGTCATTATATGTTAAAACATATGTGTTTTATCTTCTACCTCTACTTTATGTATCATGTTAATACCATTTTAAACTTACAGTGTAAGCATGGAGGAAACTATTCTAATATCATATAATGTGTGTGTGTGTGTGTGTATGTGTATAATAATAATGTGTGTGTCTTCCCACAGGATCCTGGGCGAGCGGCAGCTCTATGGCTCTGTTAGGAAAGCTGATGGTCAGCGCTGCCTTTAACATTGTTTACGTTTACACCTCGGAGCTCTACCCCACCGTCATCAGGTACACACTGGAGATTCACCACGGAAAGACTAAGACTAGGACTAAGCACTGTCCAAATTCTGCTCACTGGTGGTACTGGGAGGACTGGGCTATTGATTTTCAGGGTTGTGGGATCGATACCCAGGTCCACTAAGCCGCCACTGTTGAGCCCTTAAGCAGTTGTTGTAGGAGTAATTCTACAACAGATACCATTTCCATGGTGTCATTTTCAAAATTTCATGAAAAACTCATTAATATTATTTTTTTTTATATGAAAAAGGATTCTTCTTCTTCTTCTTCTTATTATTATTATTATTATTATTAATAATAATAATAATAATAATAATAATAATAGAAAATCACAACATGAAAGATAAACATATATTTAATGTTGTGATTTTTCTATTATAATTTTTTTTTATTAATAATAATAAATTTGTACTATAATAATATAGTTAAAAAAAAACCCACCTCAGGCTTTATTGATTATTGCTGATTATTAATATTATATTTTTATTCAGACATGGGAGCCACATTAACAGTAGAACGTGACGGGGTAGTATCTGACTGATGTCTACAAAAGGGACTTCCTGTTTGTGGTGTCATTTAAAGTAACAGTAGATTACCTGTAGATAAAACCGTGTAAACGGGTTAGTGTGACGGGGTGGTAAGTCTAATTTAGGGTTACAGTGATTAAAAGTTTTTCATCATGAATTAACACATCGTTCATAATCCTGAACATACAAGCATGATCCTACTCTTCAGGCCCTGGTATGGATGGTGGTGCTGGACTACAGCGGCTCTGGTTTGTGTGTTTTAGGAACGCAGGGCTGGGGGTGTGCTCCATGTCCTGTAGGGTGGGAGGCATTCTGGCTCCGTTCGTACCCAGCATGGTGAGCAGTCTGTTCGTATTTGATGCTCTGTTTTACACCGATGCTTCCACTCTGTGCTGTGATCATATGGAGTGATTTGAGCTTGTATTGATTACCGATCAGAAAGTGCTGCATGCATCGCTGCCATTTACCGTCTTCTGTCTGATCGGCGTGACTGCGGGAGCACTGGGTCTTCTCCTCCCGGAAACGCTCAACAAGCCCGTCGCCGAAACACTAGAGGAACTCCCCGCCCCGGCCTACCAGCGCATGATCGATACTCAGGTAATCACGTCATAGTGACGTCTGTAGCTCCTCCAGTGCAGGTCAGGTTGAGGTCTGGAAGACCTAGAAAACCTTCAGAGAGAACTGCTGGTAAAAACCAACCCACAACCCCTGTTGAGCTCGATCCGGACGGTATGAGTTGTACACAGGGAGGTGGAGCTCTGTAATTTTGGCATGTGAAATCGTCCTAACTCTTAAAAATAAAGGTGCTACAAATGGCTGTTTGAGCGATGCCCTAGAAGAACCACTTTTGGTTCTGTAAAGAACCCGGTTTGTCACAGAGATATGTGAGTGTGAAGAACCTTTAAAAGGCCTGGAAAACTTTCTCTTGATCTAAAGGTCCTTTATCAGTTTAATGGTCACAAATCTTAACAAAAAATGCTGGTTTATGGAACAAAAAATGGTTCTTCTATGGTATCAATCAAAGAACCTTTTGTAGCACCTTTATTTTTTTTGAGTGAAAATCAAAATCTAAATATTATATATATATAGATATATTAGTAAAGAAAATAGAAAAAAATAGTAATATGTTGATTATAATTTTATGATATTCTTACAATGTAAAAATGCAAAAATGTTAACTATGTAAATATGTATAGAAAACAAAGTAAATATCTGATATAATTTTACATTGAAGGAATATCATAAAATTTATTACTTTTTTACTCATTTTAAGTAATTTTATCTAATAGAAGTGTTTGAATACACTGGCAGATAATTTTGCCAGTAAATAAATGATCTGTTATTTCTAAAATGAGGTAAAATGATTTATGAAGACGCTATTAAGGCAGATAAAGTCACTTATATCACAATATTACTACAGAAAATCTCAGAATGAGAAATATTGGATATTCAGATTTGTACGTTTGAGAGGATTGCCCTTGCAAAGCCAGCTTGTTAATAAGGCAGAATGAGTTCCACACATAAACGTGTCATTTTTGGCAAATTTGCGAGATGTTTGACACCACTGAGTAGATGACTGGCCGGTACAGGCTGTAGTCAGCCCTGTGGGGAAGGCTTTAACGAGGGTCGTTGTGCTTTACAGGTTCACCTGCTGGAGGACGATCACCTGTCGAAGCGCAAAGGATCTGAAAGTGAATGAGCCTCGAAACTGTGTGGCCAAACACACACACACACACACACACACACACACACACACACACACACACACACTCGCACACACACATACAGTGATCAAGAGGAGTAAGCAGATACAGAGCTCTATGCAGGGCAGTTTACTTCTGATGGATGAGGGCGGAGCTCCTGACCTGCTCCCCTTGATGGACCTTAGACTGGACCAAGTAGAGATTCTCATACAGAGAGAAAGTGTGTGTGTGTGTGTGTGTGTGTGTGTGTGTGTGTGTGTGTGTGTGTGTATCTGTGCAGGACTGAACCACAGACTTAAAAGACAAGCAAGCGTGTGTGTGTGTGTGTGTGGAGATGTGCCAAACTGAACGATTCAAAAGTTTGGAATCACTTATCGTCTTATGAATCCTGATCTTCTACAGGGAGGATTCAGATACTTCACTCGAATGCTTCAAATGATTCTTTGAGCGACTTTGAAGTAAAGGTTCTTTAGACCATGGAACCTTTAACTTGGTGAAGAACCTTTACATCAGGTGAAAAAGGTTCTTCACACTCTAACATCTCTGTTATTTTGGAAATCCATAAGTGTTTCCTCAGAGCCGACCTTCAAAGAATCATTTTCATTCATTTTTTTTTAAAATTTAATTTCCAGTCAGAACACTGAACACATCCACGCTCACGATCACAGAGCTTCGTTACAGCTTCCATTCTTCTCTGGAGACTCGCTTTCAGCAAGGATCTCTAAACACCTCCAAAGTTCTGCCTTAGAAGACCCCCCCCCTCCCACCCCCCAACACATTCAGTGATGTGGAGGGCTCGTCGCTCCTGGTCCTGCTTCCGAGAGCAGCAGCTTGCAGCTGGATGCTCTCAGAGGGTGGGGTTGGTGGTCCGCCAGGTTTTCCCACTTATTTTGTCTTGACTCTCTCATTTTTTAAAGCAAGTGGACGGTCCTCTCTGTTTCTCCTCAGAACCCCCTCAGATCTCCAGAATGATGAAGAATGGCTGTCTTGGCTGGTATTTCCAGAATTCCCTGCTTTGACAGGTTTACAGGTTCCAGATTTCTGAATAGGTGGAAGAGAGATGGAAGGAAAGCTCAACCAGTGCCTTCTGTGAACACAGAGCCGAACGGATCTACAGGACGGGCCGAACTGTGTTTGGCTCATTAGAAGGGTCTCGATGCCGGTGCTGCTGAACCCACAGCCTACTTGCTTTTCCACTGCTCCCCATCTTCTGCTGGATGATCGGGACCTTCAGCCGTGCTTTACGTAGTCTGGACGTCAGCAGCCGCCAATTTTCACCTCAGTGTCTGTGAAGCTGAGCTCTCTCTCTCTCTCTCTCTCTCTCTCTCTTTCTCTCTCTCTGTGTGTGTGTGTGTGTGTGTGTGTGTGTGTGTGTGTGTGTGTGTGTGTGTGTGTGTGCACGCACGCTGTAACAGGGTGTTTGTAATTCAATCAGTGGCTCTGTGCTCAGTCAGGACGGATGTAGAATTATGGAATTATGGAAATGTACAGCTCTGTATGTTGTTGCATATATTTGTGATGTTTCCTCATTTTTGGGGGAAAATGATTTTAAAAAATGAACAGATAAAAAGAATAAAATGAAAGGAATGATATTCGGGTTCTGCGGGTTCTAGATTAGTGGGCCCATGTAAAGGGGTACTCTGGTCCAAATCAAATCTGTGGCTACTGAGTCGTCCACTGTAAATATGTCTGCTCACCATTTTCAGTCCTGCGGCTGAAGTCTCCAGAGGGGGGTTTTCAGGTTTGAAGACCTTTTGATGATGTCACGTGAAGGTGGGAGGAGCTTTGAAGTAGGCTGTTTGAAACATAAGCAATTCCTGTATATGAGACGGCTGACAGGCGTCTTATGTGGAGGTTCTGTAACGGTGTAGAAGTTCTGTAGCACCTCGGGCATCGAGGTTTGGGGTGAGGTCGCGGGGAAGGAAGCGGTGCCAAGCCTGCAGTGGCAAATTCAATCTAAATAAAGATAAATATTTAACAGAATATATAAGATAAGATAATCCTTTATATATATATTAGGAGTTTAGGATAATTATCTGTAACGGCTGAAGGTTTTAATTAAACTAAATATTCATTACATTAAAATTAGTTGAGAAACGACAGAGCTAAAAACCTGCCTCCAACACTGACTGTGATGCCGTAAGCTCGCCACTAGATGGCACTGCTGTATACTGAGGAACTTTAGGTATTAGAGCTATTAATTATATTATAAATAACACAAGTCGTCATCAGTATGTATTATAATATTAGTGTTTATAATAAAATAAACGCGCTGAAAGGCATTGAATCATTTTCCAGCCAATAAAACCCACGAATGAACTGATGAGTCGAATCAGGTGTGTTTAGGCAGGGGAATCGCCGGGAGTTACTGCGGCCCGCCGCCAGAGGGCGCCGGAGCGCCTGAAAACACAGGCGGATGAACTCGACTGACCTCTGACCGCGCGCTTCTCTCTGCGCTGGAGACGTCATCGCTGGCGCTCAGGTAAAACCAAAGGGTGGAGGGGGTGGAGGAGGGAGGGATTGAGGGAGGGGGTGGAGGAGGAACCTGTAACCGTAAATAAGTACAGCACGAGCAGTGCTTAACTCTGTCTCCTGATATGTTCATGCTATTCATGCTACAGCACATCAATCAATCAATCAATCAATCAACTAATTAATCAAATCATTCGTTATTAAATAATTAATCAACCTTTATTTTCACTCTTTTAATCTTACCCTCATTTCCAGTGCCCAGCAACCCCCCCCCCCCAACAAAAAACATATATATAATAAAACTTACTCAACATACTCAAGCTTCTGTAAAGCTGCTGAGGCATTATGGGAAATGTAGTGTAGTGTAGCTCTGCTCAGCGATCCAGGATGAACTTGACTTTTTACCGCCGTGATTTTAGTGAGGCACAGCACTGTTTTTGTGGGGTACGTACACCTGTACATTTGCCCCCTGTTTAAGCTCACTGTCCTGCTTCAGATGTGGAGTCCTCTTTTCATCTTCGGCCTTTATATTATTTTTTTTTTTGGCCAAGAAATTCTAATTTAGCTTCTTCTTAGTTTCCAGAGGTGTCAAGTAATGAAGTACAAATACTTTGTTACTTTACTACAGTAGAAATGTTGCTTATCTAAACTTTACTGGAGTCATTATTTATTTTCCAGCAACTTTTAGCTTCTACTTCTTACATTTTCACCCAATTATCTGAACTTTCTACTAATTACATTTTAAAAACAGCCTCGTTCCTCCTATTTCATTTCCCTTTGTTTTCATTCCGGCTCGTCATTATAAATATATATATATATGAATTTGAATATGATTGTGGTTGGATGAGAATAAATATAGAAAAGCTTATATAAATATAAAGCTTATTGATCACACGCCTCTGAAGTCTGACTTTCTGCAGCTTTACTAAACGACTCCTCATATTTTCCTCCATGAAGCTCATGTTGATGCTCAGTGGAGCACAGAGACGCTCCTTTAATAGAGCTGATATTACTGAAATGCTTCATTTTCAATGGGCAGATCTGCAGCTGAAACAGGAGCCTAGTGCAGCCCAACATTTTCAACATCAACATTTTAATAGAACATTATAATATCATATATTAATATTAATATAAGATAAGATAATCCTTTATTAGTCCCGCAGTGGGGAAATTCTCAGTATAAAACATTCTCCTCATTATGGCTTTTAGAGAAATGGGTTTTTGGGGAGGGGGAGGGGTAGTGCACTATAGACCCCTGTGGCGCGGCCTAAGCTTTCGGCCTTTGTTTTCCTTCCATTACTTTTACTTTTCTACTTGAAGTGGTTCTGAAACCAGTACTTTTACACTTTTACTGGAGTAAAAAGCTTCAGTTGATACTTCAGCTTCTATAGAAGTCTTTTAAACCCTCGTATCTCCACTCACTTCTACCTGAGTGATGAGTGTGAATGAAGGTCATATCAGTGCAGGTACTGCTGCACAGTAGAAGAGTGCTCCACCACTCCACTGAGGGTAGTCATTTTAATCTTCATATCTCAGTGTTTTGCATCAACCTGCAGTTTCGTGTGTGTGTGTGTGTGTGTGAGTGTGTGTGTGTGTTCTTACTCACTCCATATTAACTGGTGAACACATCATCCTTGTCCCTCTCGGCCTTGTTCTCCCTCTCTTTGTCCCGTCAAGGAATGTGTTCACTCTCTCGCTCTCTCTCTCTTTCACTTGACCTTAACTGCTACCTCATTCATTCCTCCTGCCTTTGAATTTCTCTCTCTGTCTCTCTGTCTCTCTCTCTCTCTCTCTCTCTCTGTCTGTCTCTCTCTGTCTGTCTCTGTCTCTCTCCCGCTGCGTGGACGTGCTCTCTGCCCTCCTCTCTCCTCAGTCTGGCCTTTGTAATCCTTCCTTCAATACCCAGAGCTGCAGACCCCTCTGCCCCGGCCACTATCGGATTCCCGAGGCCTCCTTTTCAGGGTCCCGTACCTCCGGCCCCCTTTTTCCAGCTTCTCCTGGCTTTACGGACCACCCTGGCCGAAATGGCTCGTAAAGCCACCTGGGGTGCGAATCTTTGATCTCACAGTCATTCAGCTGGATCAGAAGGAGCCTCGGGGAAACCCCATTATATCCCATGATCACTGCAGAAACAGCCTCCACTAAATGTCAGGACATGGCTGTGAGGAGAATTTGATTGCATTCAGCCCAGAGAGTGAGAGAATCAGTAAGGGTCAGCTACTGATGTTGGATGATCAGCTCCATCATCATCATCATCGTCGTCCCAGAGAAGACAGCCCAGGGCTAATGTACCTGTCTAGGCCACGCTTGGCAAAGGGCATGGTGACCTTGTTCAGGCTCATGTGTGGCTGGTTCTCCAAGGGGTCCATAGTTCCATATTTCTGTGGTTCTTCTACAGGACCTAAATGATCTGCTGGAGCGTCTTGGAGCCAGATACCACAGATACTGTCTTCATCGCGGGGTCTTGTGGAGGGAGTGGAGTGTATCCTGCAGGGTGTGTGGAGGAGAGCGTTCAGACGGAGCAGGAGGACGCCAGGAGGACAGCAGGGAGACAGCAGGAGGACGCCAGGAGGACAGCAGGGGGACAGCAGGGGGACAGCAGGAGGACGGGACACTCCTAACATCAGCCCTCGTGTCTCGGCGCTGTCGTCCCTCTGGATCTGCCTCCTTCTGCTTCTCTCCGAGCCTTTGTTCTCCCTCTCGACCTCAGGATTAGGGCAGGTTTAACAGACTCCTCTGACTTAAGCTGATTACACAGTCCACCATCACCCGACCTCAGCCACAGCGCATGTAGAGAACTATCTAGAACACGAAACAGTCTAGAACCGAGTCATAGTGCACGCAGGATGTAGGAATTATGAACAGATAAGGGAGGCCTTGCTGCTGCGCGCTACGCAGAAATGGTTCTAATACTGAAAACGAGTTCTCTGACTCCTGACAGTGGAACCCTGTTTTACAACTGAAGGGTTCCGTGTGTTTGACTAACTGTTTTTTTTATTATTTAGGCAAAGAAACGTAGCATCCCAAAGGTTCTTGAAGTTGTCGTGGTTCTGTGTGGTTGGTATTTATGTATGTATGTAAGTGTGTATGTGCTCGCTAGGCTAATCTTGCTAGCTGTGATCAGCATAGCCAAAAATAGTTTAGCCACAACACCCGTAGTTAAATTGCCTAGTCGCAGTTTTGCTGCTGCTCTTGTAGTTTAAATGCGTAATCATAGTTTTGCTGCTGCTCTCGTAGTTCAAATGTGTACTCGTAGTTTTGATGCTGCTCTCGTAGTTTAAATGTGTACTCGTAGTTTTGATGCTGCTCTCGTAGCTTAAATGTGTAATCATAGTTTTGCTGCTGCTCTCGTAGTTCAAATGTGTACTCGTAGTTTTGATGCTGCTCTCGTAGTTTAAATGCGTAATCATAGTTTAAATGTGTACTCGTAGTTTTGATGCTGCTCTCGTAGTTTAAATGCGTAATCATAGTTTAATTGTGTACTCGTAGTTTTGCTGCTGTGCTTGTAGTTTAAATGCGTTCTTGTAGTTTAAATGTGTAATTGTAGTTTTGCTGCTGCTCTCATAGTTAAATTGAGTAATCATAGTTTTGCAGCTGCTCTCATAATCAAAATGCGTACTCGTAGTTTAAAGGTGTACTCGTAGTTTAAAGGCGTACTCGTAGTTTAAATGCGTTCGTAGTCTTGCGGCTGCTCTCGTATCTTGGGGCTGTGCTTGTACTCCAGGGATATCCTCCCAGCATACGAATGACGAAACCTGCCAGGATTGGAACGCAGGCTTCGGCCTTGTTGAGAACTTTTGGAATTTTCTCAGAACAAGATTCCTGATGAGATCTGATCATTAGATAATGTAATATATTCGCTGACTGACATATAGGAGATTAAACACACACACACACACACACACACACACACTCACACACTGAAGTATTCAGTTTCACAATCTCTCCTCGTTTGTTTGTTTAGGCACTAATCTCTCTCTCTCTCTCTCTCTCTCTCTCTCTCTTTCTATCACTCCATCTCTCTATCTCTCTCTCTCTCTCTCTCTTTCTATCTCTCCATCTCTCTCTCTTCTCTCTCTCTCTCGCTCTGTGCATGCATGCGTTCCTAGACCCCTAACCAGGCCCAGTCATTAGCGCTTTGCAGCGTACATACACACACACACACACACACACACACACAGCCCGAGTACCACGGCACCTCTAATTGCCTCCATTAGAATATGAGTGTGTGTGTAGGACATACACAAGGTCATCCAACCTGTTGTTGGACAGGGTGACCCCCTTCCGCTCCAGCACCACTGATTACACAGGCAGCCATGAACAAGCGGGGCTTGTTCGGTTGGGATCGCAGTGTACCGCTCACACACACATGCACACACACACGCATACACTTCCCCGGCCGACCCCGTGACCCGTCAGGACCTGGAGGATCACCCCGCATTGTTCCGCTTCACCACCATTAAGCGCTTTGACGTCAACCGTGTGAAGATTCAGCGCCGGGAGTTTTGCATAACAGTTCTGGTGTTGTTTTGAGCAGGTCTGAGGCCCGACTGCGACCTTCACCTCCTGAACAAACCGCCTACTGTCTGAGGCAGTCCTCCTCCTTCACCCCCTTCACCCACTTTCTGCAAGTGGCAGCAGAACAGCCCAGAGCATGATGCTTCCACCACCATGCTTAACAGTTTGTCCAGTGCCAGAGTGTGCTCAGAGTGGTACAAGGTAGGTGTTTCTTATGAAGTGGCCAGTGAGTGGAAGTACAAGGTAGGGGTTTCCAATAAAATGGCCAGTGAGTGAAAGCACAAGGTAGGGGTTTCTAATAAAGTGGCCAGTGAGTGGAAGTACAAGGTAGGGGTTTCCAATAAAATGGCCAGTGAGTGAAAGCACAAGGTAGGGGTTTCTAATAAAGTGGCCAGTGAGTGAAAGTACAAGGTAGGGGTTTCTAATAAAATGGCCATTGAGTGGAAGTACAAGGTAGGTGTTTCTAAAAAAGTGGCCATTGAGTGGAAGCACAAGGTATGGGTTTCCAATAAAGTGGCCAGTGAGTAGAAGCACAAGGTAGGTGTTTCTAATAAAGTGTCCAGTGAGTGGAAGTACAAGGTATGGGTTTCCAATAAAGTGGCCAGTGAGTGGAAGCACAAGGTAGGGGTTTCCAATAAAGTGGCCAGTGAGTGGAAGCACATGAAAGGTGCTGCTGGGGTTTGACTGACATCTCTTGGTTGCTAATGGCAACATGAAGCCCATCGCTATCCTCAGATGGACGGTGGTGCAGCTGGACGCAATTAGGGAGTGAGATAGTGTGATGGAGAGATAAGTAATCAGTAAGAGAGAGTCAGGGAGATAAGAGGTCCTGACAGAGATAAAAACTGGAGATTTAGTCAGATATGCTAATTCGCTAATTCCTGACGCTAATGGTGTGTTAGCTGTTAGCCTCCTGCGTTTCTCACATTAGGGGACCGGCTCTTGCTTCGCTGGACATTATGGAGGCCAAAACAATCGCTCTCACATTGGCTACTGTATGCGTGAGCCCTCACAGTAACACACACACACACACACTCACACACTCACACACACACACACACTCAGATGCATGCGAAGTTAGAGAAGAGAAGCGACTCGTTTCTGGCCGGGTGAACCCACCGAGCTCATTATATCATAACCGAGCAAAGCTTTCAGACAAAGCCGTGCCAATTCAGCGCAGGGGTGTGTGTGTGTGTGTTTGTGTGTGTGTATTTGGCGTGTGGGGACCGGGACCTTTTGATCGCTGGGGCACTGGGAGGTCGCCCTAATCGCTCCTGACAGGCCCTTTCCGACAGATTCAGTGAGAAAATTGTCGATCCCGCGCTGGTTTTTCAACCCTGCAGTTGTCAAGCGATCTGAAAGCTCTGACCCAATTGTCCAGTGGGGATAAAACCGGCCAAACCTCAATGAGCTCCATGCCTCGGCCATTGTCCCGCGCACAGAGCGCATTCTCTGCTAATTACATCCTGGGTCCTGCGTTAGCATGGCGTCACGGGTGGGCCGCAGGTGTATGCCTGTGTGGATGTGTGTGTGCGAGTTTGGGAGGGAGTTTCCCTCGGCCCGCCGGGTCACTGGACACAGAGTCGCTGTTATTCAGGCCTCATTAGCGTTGAGTTGAGTTGAGTTGGTGGTCGTCAGGGATAGTTGTGGGCAGGGGTGAACTTTGGGCGGCCGGGTGGTAGCGATGTAACGGTGGACAGTGAGCTAAAGAGGAGCTGCTGTTGTGGCCACACACACACACACACACACACACTCTGGTGTGCAGTCCTGTCTTTGTAGGGTGTTTCCATGTTCTTATGAGTGTGAATCCTGCTGCTGTGCTCCACCTAGGCCTAACCTCATACACACCTAATGGTGTAGTGGAGCTGATCAAGTTAAAGCCAGACATAGTAAAGTATGATACAGTGTGAATCCGACTGTAGCCCAACAAAGTGACTGTAGTGACAGAACTCTGTCTGAAAACGACGGCTATCAATTTAGTCTGAATCCAATTGTGAGTGAGTCCAATTGTTGCCCTAAAAAATAATATCTGAATCTGACTGTAGCTCAACAAAATATCCGACTGTAGCCAATAAAATTCTGCCTGAATCTGATTGTAGCCCAACAAAGAGCCGTTTGCCTCCTACTGTTGTTTGCGCTGTCTGATTCCGACTGTTGCTTTACAAACTTCTTCTCAATCCAACTGTAGTGACAGAATTCTGCCTGAAAACGAAGGCTATTCATTTTGTCTGAATCCAATTGTAGCCCGGCAAAATATCCGACTGTAGCCAATAAAATTCTGCCTGAATCTGCTGTTTGAATCCTACTGTTGTTTACACTGTCTGACCCCGACTGTTGCTTTGCAGAATTATTTCTTAATCCGACTGTAGTCGACCAAATTCTGTCTGATTCCAATTGTAGCCAGACAAAGTGATATCTGAATCTGACTGTGGACTAACAGAATGGTATCCGATTGTAGCCAATAATGTTCTGTCTACATCCGACTGTAGCCAACAAAATTCTGCCTGAATCTGATTGTAGCCCAACAAAGTGACAGTTTGCATCTTACTGTTGTTTACTCTGTCTGATTCCGACTGTTGCTTTACAAAATAATTTCTCAGTCCGACTGTAACGATGGCTATCAATTTAGTCTGAATCCAATTGTAGCCCTAAAAAATAATATCTGAATCTGACTGTAGCTCAACAAAATATCCGACTGTAGCCAATAAAATTTTGCCTGAATCCGCTCTTTGAATCCTACTGTTGTTTACTCTGTCTGATTTCGACTGTTGCTTTACAAATTCATTCTCAATCCGACTGTAGCGACAGAATTCTGTCTGAAAACGAAGGCTAGCAATTTTGTCTGAATCCAATTGTAGCCCGACAAAAAGATATCTGAATCTGACTGTAGCCCGACAAAATATCCGTCTGTAGCCAATAAAATTCTGCCTGAATCTGACTAGCCCAACAAAGCGATGTTTGAATCCTACTGTTGTTTACTGTTGTTTAATCTGATTCCGACTGTTGCTTTACACAATTATTCCTTAATCCGCCTGTAGTCGACCAAATTCTGTCTGATTCCAATTGTAGCCAGACAAAGTGATATCTGAATCTGACTGTGGACTAACAGAATGACATTTGCATGCTACTGTTGTTTACACTGTCTGTTTTTGACTGTTTCTTAACAAACGTATTTTTTTTTATCAGACTGTAGCGACAGAATTCTGTCTGAATCCGGATCTAGCCGAAATAGTTCTGTCCACATCCGACTATATCCTGACAAAACTCAGGCAGTTGATTAACAAAATTCTGCCTGAATCTGACTGTAGATCTCTCTCTCTCTCACACACACACACACACACACACACACACCCTCCCTCCCTTCCTGTCTGTATAGGGTGTTTCCATGTTCTGATGTGTGTAAATGCTGCTGTGCTCCACCTAACTCTAACCTTAACCTCATACACACCCAATAAGGTGCTGGAGTCTCAATATACTGGTATACTGGGCCTTCCAAAGTGCTCCTTAAAGCATGTCCAGCATAGCAACAGTAGCTATGAAAGGACACCAAAGAGGTGTCCTCCTTCAGACACAAACACAGGTTAGTTCCTCTGAGATCTTGAATCCACCGCTGTTTATTCTGTTTCTGCTTCTGTCCTTGTGTTTCGCTCTGTGGTCGGAGTGGACAGAATAAACTCCCGCGCAGCTCAGTGAGTGTGAAAGAAATCAGGTCAAGTGCAAACCTTCCCAAACTTTCAGAGCTACAAACAAAAACACCCCTCTTCATCTCGTCTGATTGGTGTTTATGTGGCCGGAGCCTTCGACACCCACTTGTAGCCTAAACACACGTTTACACTCGCCCTTCCTGACTGGACAATTATCCTCAATAGCAGTGTCCACCTCCGCCAGAAATATTCAGACAATATTTTTACACTTACAGTCCTACGATTGGACTCACCTGCTTCCAAAAGGGCTTCCCTCTTATAATCTTATACTAGATATTAGAATATTTGGGGCACTAACTGCCCAAAACTAACTGTAGCCCAACAAATAATCTTAATCTGACGTCCAACGACTCACAACAATCTGAATCTGACTGTAGACCAACAAATGTCTTAATCCAATAAAAGAATCTGTGTAAATCCGACTGTATCTTAACAAAAAAATGTTAATCTGACTGCAGCTCAACAAAAACGCTGTGTAAATCCAACTGTAGCCAAACATACAATCTTAATCTGACTGTAGCTCAACAAATAATCTTAATCTGACTGTAGCCAAAAAACCCAAAAACATTCGAACTGACTGTAGCCTACGTTCTGTCTGAATCCAACGTCAGACTCACAACAATCTAAATCCGACTGTAGACCAACAAATGTCTTAATCCAATAAAAGAATATGTGTAAATCCGACTGTATCTTAACAACAAATCTAAATCTGACTGTAGATCAACAAAAACGCTGTGTAAATCCAACTGTAGCCAAACATACAATCTTATTCTGACTGTAGCCCAACAAAAAATCCATTTCTGACTGTAGATCAACAGAAAAATCCATATCTGACTGTAGCTCAACAAATAATCTTAATCTGACTGTAGCCAAAAAAAAAAAAATCTGACTGTAGTCTACATTCTGTCTGAATCCAATGTCAGACTCAACAACAATCTGAATCAAATGTCTTAATTCAATAAAAGAATTGGTCTTAATCCAACTGTAGTCCAATAAACGTATGTCTGAGTCCGTCTGCAGCCCAATCTGACTGTAGATCAACAAATAATCTTAATCTGACTGTAGCCCAATTAAAAATCAGAATATGACTGTAGCCTACATTCTGTCTGAATCCAACGTCAGATTCACAAAAATCTGAATCTGTCTGTAGCCCAATTAAACTCTTAAAACAACTGCAGCCCAACACAATTCTGAACCTGACTGGCCAACTGTCTCCCTGGCTGTGTCTGAATCCAATAAATAGGCTTTCAGACAATTGTTTTAGGAGAGCAGTTTTAAGCTACAGTCAGTCACGCTGTATCTCCATGACCAAATATACCCCACATGTCCAGACATCCTGAACACGTCTAATCCAGAGGCAGCTGTAATTCCTGCTGGTTTAGCCTGGTTAGACTTGACTCAGTGTTTATACTGCTGACTGTGAGTCTGCAGTTTAGCCCCTTTCTCTCTTTATTTGTTCACACAGTACAGATGGACATTCGTAGTGACCCTTTGATCAGAGTGCCTGACCACCTGGGAATGCTGACCAACGCTGACCAAGAGAAACCTGGAGACATAAATGTGGAATTAGAAGAGAAGGACGTTCCTAACTCCTCTAATCTCATAAGCTTTTTATTGTCGGCCCTAAATGAGCGCGCCTCAACAGAGGAGTTGTGCTAAAACCGCTAATGTGTGTTAATTAGACCTGAGAAACACACCCATACTGGGGCACTGAGTGTGTGTGCGTGTGTGTGTGTGTGTGTGTGTTAGGGACTGCCTTAATGAAGTCTATTGTGGACGTAGGTCTCACTAATCTTTCTCATATACCGGCACAGGCCTAGCATGTCTGTCTGTCCATGTCTCCACATCCGCCGTTAACGTGCTAACACGCTAAAGGGTCTCAAGTCTTCAGACTTGCACTGGTGCTACAAGGCTAATGTAGCTAACAGGTATTGGAAGCTGTTAACCCTCTTATTAGCATGGCGCTAACTGTGTCTCTGTCTAACTGCACAACTGGACACTGTGGGATTGCACACTGAACGATGCTAATTGGTGGCTAAAAGCTTTGCTAGTTTGCTAGCTAAGCACAGGAGGAGGGAACAGTAGCAGCTGCAGTGACCGACTCCTAAACCTCCCTCCCTCCGTCAGTCAGTCAGTCGGTCAGTCTGTCTGTCTGAGCGAGTGTCTGTCTGTGTCTGTCCGACTCCAGTGGGTTGTGGTGATTAAGAGGGATTTAGGGGCCTAGCGTCCAGACGGAGGAAGTCCTGAATGAAGAAACCCCGCAGACGCTTCCTTCACACCCTGGAGTTCCTCTGCATTCACTGACCTGCTCACACAAGGCCTCTGTCGGACGTCCGGCTTTGCTCCGGATGTGTGTTGATTTGCCACGGCGAGATCTGGAGGAGATTCTGGAGGAGCCTTTCTTAGCTTAGCCTGCTCTGGATCAGCAAAGAGAGAGTTATTATTGCCATAATGAGATCCAAAGAAGCTTTCTCACAAACTCAGGACACTCTGGACAGACCCCGCCTGACACCCACCCCCCCCCCTCCATTTGCCACCTCCATGACCTTTTAACCCTTCACTAATTGCATAGTAAGATAGTGATGATTGCACAGTTCCAGAACCGCTCTTCTCTCAGATACACACACATATATATATATATATATATACTAAGCATCATGTGCTGTTTTTAGACACCCTCTTTGGTGTGGACGCTTGCGAGGCCGAGGTGGAACTCATCACACTGAATTAGAAGGTTTACAGCGTTCGGTCCAGCCAAAACACACTGCAGGAGGAACCTGTACTCAGTCTGAACCACAGGCCTTCACCCAGACCAAACACACCCAAACAGCCGAGCTGTGCGCAGCATGGGAAAGCCACCAGTGTACGGATACCTGATACTTAGATATTTGTGGCCTTTTTTTTTTATATCATCTTTTAAGTTTAAGTTGTGAGGTGGGCGGGGCCTCCATCAGCATCAAAAGAGCCTTGGGCGCCCATGACCCTGTCGTCGCTTCACCGGTTGTCCTTCCTTTGAGCACTTTTGCTAGGTACTGGACCAAAAACACACCACAAGACTTGCCTGGTGTTTTGGAGATGTTCTGTCCCCGTCGTCTAGAACATCACAAGCTGTTTGGTCCTTCTCAGAGTGTCTCAGATTCTTACGCTTGTCCATTTGTCCTGCTTTTAACACCTCCTGCTTTGTCCATTTAAACTCTGAATGCCTTCAAAGCTCTTGCTGAGGCCTGAGGCCTAACAGGTCCTGGTTGACGTTCAAATATGGACGATTATTTCACAATGCTTAACACTCTGTTTATGTCTTCCTCTTGCCAAAGAGAGGTGAATCGCTTACTCCTACGTGCACAGACACACACACATGCACACACAGGTACGTACAGACCCCGACAGGGAAGTATTTTAATCTGTTTTCAAAATAGTATAATAGTTTGAATGGATGTCATACTTCCCTCGAGTGCAAACATCTTACTCAACGCTCAGGCATTCCACCGACGGCTGGCAGCGCCGAATGCACAGGTAAGGCTGTGTCGAAATTCACAGGTAAGGCTGTGTGTGAGTGTATGTGTGTCTGTGTGTGTTGAGAATGTGTGTGTTTAGCTCTGTGTGAATGAGAATGATGGAAAGTGGTGGGAGTGGTGGTGGTGATGGGGCTCAGCATCCACTCGTCCACTCTCTAGAAGCTGAGCTGAGCTCACACCTCGGAGCTGGTTCCACTGGGGTGCACTCCTAACAATGAGGGGTCTCCAACGGTTCTCCAAACAGGGCACTGGTTCGGGCACTGAAGTTGATTCTACAGGTTCTACAGAGAACTTCTATATAGCACCAACATGGTTCCACTATCATCTTATCAAGTTTTGACAGGTACTAAGGTTCTTTAAGGGTTCTTTAGCAGAGTCAATGGTTTGATGTAGAACCATGACAGCTTAAATGTGCTTAAATGGTTTCTTGTCTGGCTTTGGGTTGGTGGAAAACCTGTTGCAGATATTTTTATACAGAACCTTTTTAAACAAATTGGTTCTATACAGCACCAGAAAAGGTTCCACATCATCATTATATTTAGTGCTATATAGAACTATGTAGTCACATAGTCCAATCTTTAAAAAAAGGTTCTTCAAGGGTTCTTCAGTGGAGGCTGGCATTGGGCTGAAAACCATTTATAGATGGCTCTGTACAGAACATTTTTTTAAAGGGTTCTATGTAGCACCAAGAAAGGGTAACACTATCCTCTTCTTCCAAAAACCTTTCACTGAAGTTTCCTAAATGAAGAACCTCCAAACGTTCTCCAAGAATCTCTCCAAGAATACTTTTAACAGTGCATCTGGGAAACCATTAACTTTGTGGGATGTTCTACAGCCGGCGTAGTGAAGGTGTACTGAGACTAACCCAGCGGCACAACAGTGGTGCCCCACGGACCATTGATGCCAGAGGGGAACGGCGACTCCGGAGCAATCGAAGCTCCACTGTGGAGCAACTGACCTCTACACTGAACACCTTCCAGCACCTTAATACAGTCCATACCCCGACGTCTCGCTAGTGTCACCCCAGCCACAGGTAGTTACTCCCACTATTAGGTAGGTGGTCCTTCATAGAATCCAGGCTTTGGTGTCGTCACTGTGGGTCAGAAATTGAAGATATGCAAAAATAAACATCGTCTCAGTGGGCATGTGTCCAAATGTCTGACTGGCGCTGTCTGTATCATTCAGGTACAGTTCGGGCAGGTAATGTTTTGTGTGTGTGTGTGTGTGTGTGTGCTTCCCAAAGGAACCCCAGCATGCTCGCTCACGTCCGCAAGAAGATTCCCGAGCGGTTGAATACCCCAGAGTGTTTCTTCTGCTGCTCCTCGTGTGTGTTTCACCACAAACATCACCTTGCGTCACTCCTGCCCCAACCCTAATGAATTAACTCCATTGTATCATCTCAGACACAACAATAGAGCAGCCGGGGTGGTGGGGGTCTGAGGTGGGGTTGTGTGCTTCATAGGCCTCAGTTTCCCCAACAGCGAGCTCCGTACATGACCCCTCCGGCCACTCCTGTTATGAAAAGTGTGACAGGCACCAGTGACATTTGGAAAATTTGGCTGGGAAAAAAAGATGTGCTGAGGTGAGATTGTGGGCTTGGTGATAATGAGCTAAATGGATGCTGTCGGTAGGTCTGTAGGTAGATGGATACATATAGGTACAGGTTGAGGCACAGGTACTTTTACAGGTAGATACACAGACACAGGTAAAGACACAGGTATAGACAGAGACACAGTTAGAGGTAGACGCATACATATGGGTACAGGTAGATACACAGGTACAGATAGAGACACAGGTATAGGCAGAAACACATACATATGGGCACAGGTTGAGACACCGGCACAGGTAAAGACACAGTTAGAGGTAGACGCATACATATGGGTACAGGTTGAGACACAGGTTCATTTACAGGTAGATACACAGGCACAGGTAAAGACACAGTTAGAGGTAGACGCATACATATGGGTACAGGTTGAGACACAGGTACATTTACAGGTAGATACACAGGCACAGGTAAAGACACAGTTAGAGGTAGACGCATACATATGGGTACAGGTAATTACACAGGTACAGATAGAGACACAGGTATAGGCAGAAACACATACATATGGGTACAGGTTGAGACACAGGTAGATTTACAGGTATATGCACAGGTACAGATAGAGACACAAGTATAGGCAGAAACACATACATATGGGTACAGGTTCATGCACAGGTACATTTTCAAGTAGAAACACAGGTACAGGGGTACACATTAAGACACAGGTAGCAGTAGAGGTGCACATATGGGTACAGGTAGAAACACATGTCCATACGGTGCTTTAGCTTGTCAGTGGTTAAACTGGGAGCTGATGTTTCATCATGATGTGAAGGTTCTAGTTGCCTCACCTCGGAAAAAAAAACAAAAAAAACAAAACACCCTCCAAGACTAATAGCACTCCTAATAGCATCGCTTGTTTAACTAAGCTTCCTATTCAAATCCTCCACAAACACTCTCTGACGGCTGTACGGTGGAAATCCTAGCTCCTGGCTATAGCTGGCTGTTATCTCCCGCTCCCTGTAAGGTCACGCAGCCGCAGCTTCGCACCACCGGCGGTGCGAATGAAAGGGAAGCTTGCTGATTTTTCCACTGGAGGCCTTTGAGATGTGCGTAGCGCAGAGAAAGAGAAACAGGCCTCGGGGCAGGTAGAAGTGTGGCGTAATTGCTTGTAATTAGTGTAATTAAAGTCTGCGGTGTAAAGGGGAGCAGGAGGGTTACACAGACGGAGACAACGACAGAGATACAGAGACAGGTACAGAAGCGTAGGTGCAGGTGGAGACACAGGTAAAGGTACGTTTACACTGTACGTCTCCAGAAACCCCTTCTAATTACTGAGTTCAGCTACTTTAAGGTGCACCCATCGCCGACACAGGTGTTCGGCTGTGCTCTCACAGCTTTGTGTCTCCATAGAAAAGCAGTTACCGTAGAAACGGGACATTCTGGAGCAGATGTACAGGAGGAGCCTGCTAGATTCAGGTACAGGTGAAGGCAGAGGTTACAGGTAAAGATACAGACACAGGTAGGGATATGGGTACAGTAGACACAGGCACAGGTGCAAGACACAAAAGATACAGGTAGAACCACAGGTCCAGGTAGAGATTTGGGGACAGGTAGACACAGGTAGAAGTAGAAGCATAGGCTAAATATGGGTACTGGAAGATACACAGGTACAGGTAGAAACAGGTAGAGGTAGAGATATGGGAACATGTAGAGACATGTGTAGGTAGACGGATACATATGGGTACAGGTTGAAGCACAGGTACATTTACAGGTAGATACACAGGTACAGGTTGAAATAGGAACAGGTAGATTCACAGGTACAGGTAAAGACACAGGTATAGGCAGAGGCACAGAGGTAGACGCATAGATATGGGTACAGGTTGAGACACAGGTACATTTACAGGTAGATACACAGGTATAGGCAGAGACACAGTTAGAGGTAGACACATACATATGGGTACAGGTTGAGACAGGTACTTTTACAGGTAGATACACAGGTATAGGCAGAGACACTGTTAGAGGTAGATGCATACATATGGATACAAGTTGAGACACAGGTACATTTACAGGTAGATACACAGGCACAGGTAAAGACACAGTTAGAGGTAGACGCATACATATGGGTACAGGTTGAGACACAGGTACATTTACAAGTAGATACACAGGCACAGGTAAAGACACAGGTATCTGCAGAGACCCTGTTAGAGGTAGACGCATACATATGGGTACAGGTTGAGACACAGGTACAGATAGAGACACAGGTATATGTACAGGTAGATACGAAAGGTACAGGTTGAAACAAGGACAAGTAGATACACAGGTACAGATAGAGACACAGGTATAGGCAGAAACACATACATATGGGTACAGGTTGAGACACAGGTATAGGCAGAAACACATACACACAGTTAGAGGCACAGATATGGTTATAGGTTGTAACAGAGTTACACACAGAGACATGGGTACACCTAGAGACACAAGTAGAGGTAGAAACACAGGTACAGGGGTACACATTAAGACACAGGTAGCAGTAGAGGTGCACATATGGGTACAGGTAGAAACACAGGCAGAATTACTGTAGGACAGGTACAGGTAGAGACATGGGTCCTTATAGGGATACAGGTACAGGTAGAAGCATACATATGAGTACAGGTAGAGACACAGGTACAGGTAGAAGCACAGGTAGAATTATAGGTGGAGACACAACTGCAAATACAGACAAGGTTAGGACCACATGTCCAAGGAGGATGTTCTAAACTGCACACACTCAGCCAAGAAATACTGGTAACACAGGAGTGTGTGTGTGTGTGTGTGTGTGTGTGTGTGTGTGTGTGTTTGTGTGTAATAATTCTGCATTGGTAAAGTTTTTGCTGATTGGGACCATTCTGTTCCGCCTCACCCTCACCCACAGGGTGAAGACCCTCCTTCACACACAGGGGGGTCTTTCAGCCGTTGTTCAGAGTAGTGTGTGTGAAATGAGGCTTCTCTGTGGGGAAAGTGCTGAGTGTTTTTTTATCCGCTGAATGAAAAGCCCGGGTGGCGTCTCGGAGAATCCCAGTCATGCTGGAAAGCGCTGATGAAGGGAAGTGGGATGATGGTGGGATACCTGTTGTTAAGGCCTGCAGTGGGACAAGGACAAGGGGTCAGAGTGGACAGGGTGAAAGGTGAAAAGGTGACTGTATTAAGGGGTAAGATTGATGAGGCGGTTCTGCTGACCAGTACAGGATTCTACTGGGTCAGATAAACACTTTAATTGTGTGTGTGTGTGTGTGTGTGTGTGTGTGTTGTCCAGAGTGAGTTATTACAGTCACATGCTGTCTGTTGGTTAACTGTCGTTATTTGATTTATACAGTGGAAATTCTGTCTCCTTTGTGCAGAGACTCTGCACCTGTCAGACAGACACACACACAGACATGCAAACACACCAAGTAAAATAAATATTACATGAAACATTTGTAATATTTAGGAAAGCATTTATTATGAATATATTATCTAGAACTTCATTATTTTAACAATTATTCAATTACTATCCATTACAGAGTTAAAGTACAATACGAAATAACTTTAAAAAAATATATATCCAGAAAGAAATCCCAATATTATCCAGTATGAAGCTCTAATAACATTAATATCCAGTATGGAACTGTAACAACATTAATATCCAGTATGGAACTGTAACAACATTAATATCCAGTATGAAGCTCTAATAACATTCATATCCAGTATGAAGCTCTAATAACATTCATATCCAGTATGAAGCTCTAATAACATTCATATCCAGTATGAAACTGTAATAACATTAATATCCAGTATGAAGTTCTAATATCATTAATATCCAGTGTGAAGCTCTAATAACATTAATATCCAGTATGAAGTTCTAATATCATTAATATCCAGTGTGAAGCTCTAATAACATTAATATCCAGTATGAAACTGTAATAACATTAATATCCAGTATGAAGTTCTAATATCATTAATATCCAGTATGAAGCTGAAGTATGTAAGTATGTATGTAAGTTCTTATGACATTAATATCCAGTATGAGGTTCTAACGTTCTAATGACGTTAGTATTTTAGATTTTTTAAATGCTTTGCCAGAAATAAGCTGACCATATAATCCAGCAGGTGTATATGCCTGCAGACACACACATGTAGTGTGTGTGTGTGTGTGTGTGTGTGTGTGAGTGTGTGTGTGTGTGTGTGTGTGTGTGTGTGAGTGAATGTGTGAGAAACAGAAAGAAGGAGTATCCTGCTGGTCATTGTTTGAATGACTGACAGGTGTGTATCACATGTTAAGATTGGCACTGGGGCACACACACACACACACATTCACACACACACACACACACACACACACACACACACACACACATTCACACACACCTCACTTCTACTAAAACCCACCCTGCCCATTCCCCCCAGTGGAGCTGTCAATCATTCTGAATTAGACCACTCAAGGTTTCTGCTCCCTCACTGTTTCCTTTGCTCCACCCTCAATTGATAATACTCCGCCCTCCGTACCCCCCGCTGAGTTTGATTGACAGCCTGACTGTGAGAATGGATGGTGTTCTGGGAATCCCCCCACCTTCCTCGGCGCAGCGCTGGCCCAGTCTTGCCCTGCTGCCATGCTAGGCTCCCAGAGGATGACGCTAAGCTAATTAGCTGCTGGTGGTCATGTTTCGCGTCCTGGGAGCGGCCGCGGCCTGAACAGGCCGCCATAAATCATACGGGCCGACGCTGACATTGAGCTTGAAAGCCAAACCTGTCACAACACACCGGCTAACGGCCGATAGCAGTGTGGGTTACTCTGTTCTTCTGTTCTGTTAGCTAGCTCTTTGTTCCCTAGCACAGGAAGGGAGACAGATGGAGAGAGAGACGGCGAGAGAGAGAGAGAGAGAGAGAGAGAGAGGGAGCGAGGGAGGGATGGTGTTGAATGAGTGCATGTCCAGCAGGACTCCCTGGCTGCCCCCCTTGGGTGTTTTCTCTTTGAGAGTGGAATGTCTGCCCTGGCTGATTGTTCTGCGGTTCTTTGAGCCGATCCCTGAAAGGATTGACAGAGTCAGCAGAGCTTTTTGAAGTGGCGCCGCTCTGAGGTCTCCAGACATCTCGGGGATGGAGGAGAGCCCGTCCGCAGTAGTTTTTAATTATGTAGGCCCTGAAACTAGCCAACATCTGACACACAGCAATCCAAATGGGAATGGTTAGCATGATTTCAATTACGTTGTGCTAACTATGCTAGCAGGTCCTGGTAGTGCCCACCTTTCCAAAGTTATTTGCGTCCAAAAACTAGCGAACATCTGACACAGCAATCCAAATGTGAGAAGTTAGCATGACCACAATCGCATTTTTATAGCTAGGCTAATTGGCGTGAGCAGTTTCCCATCTTTCCGTAGTGAGGTTTACTTGTTTGCGAGCCAAAACTAGCCTACATACATCACACAGCCAAGGCAGTTTCCATCTGTCAAAAGTTACCTTTAGCTTAATGGCTAACTATGCTAGCTGGTCCTGGTAGTGCCCACCTTTCCAAAGTTATTTGCGTCCAAAAACTAGCGAACATCTGACACACAGCAATCCAAATGTGAGAAGTTAGCATGACCACAATTGTATCTTTCCAACTAGGCTGAGCAGTTTTTAGTTAAGCTAAATGCTAGCTATGCTAATTGGCCTGAGCAGTTTCCCATCTTTCCACAGTGTTTTCTAGTCATTTACCAAGAAAAGCTAGCCTAGATATATCACACAGCCTGGGCAGTTCCCATCTTTCTGAAGGGACTTTTAATGTTTTAATGGCTAATAATGCTAACCATGCTTACTGCTTTCAGTAGCTTACATCTTTCATCAGTGGTTTAGTTATTATAAATGTTTATCTAAAAGGGAGTGGTTAGCATGATCTTAATTGTTTTATACTAACTAGGCTAACTGGCTAGTTATTTATTATAAGTTATTTACAAACCAAAGCTAGTCTACATCAATCACACAGCAATCCAAATGTGAATGGTTAGCATGATTTCTGTGTTATGCTAACTGGGTCTGGCTGTTCCCATCTTTCCAAACAGCAAACTAAACTTACTGCCTTCAATAGTTGACAACTTCCAACTTTTTTAGTTATTTACAGTCTAAAACTAACACAGCAATCTATGTATTTAGCATGCTATCAGTTATGCTACTAACTAAAACTAGCCTACTTCTGGCACACAGCAGTCTAAATGTTAGTAGTTATGCGTAATAATGCTAACTGGCCCATCTTTCCAGAGTGTTTATTTAGTTAAGCTGCTAACTATGCTAACTGGCCTCAATACTTCACATCTTTCCAGAGTGTTTATTTAGTTAAGCTGCTAACTATGCTAACTGGCCTCATTCCTTCACATCTTTCCAGAGTGTTTATTTAGTTAAGCTGCTAACTATGCTAACTGGCCTCATTACTTCACATCTTTCCAGAGTGTTTATTTAGTTAAGCTGCTAACTATGCTAACTAGCCTCATTACTTCACATCTTTCCAGAGTGTTTATTTAGTTAAGCTGCTAACTATGCTAACTGGCCTCATTACTTCACATCTTTACATAGTGTTTTTTAGTTAGTTACAAACCAAAGCTAGCCTACATGTGTCAAACAGCAATAAAATGTGGGTGATTAGCACGATCACATTTATGTTATGCTAACCGACATCTTCCCATAGAAGTTTTTAGTCATTTTTAATGCAACCATCCGACACACAGCAAAGCAAATGTGCATGGTTAACACAATTTCTGCAACACCATGCTAACTATGCTAACTGGCCTTGGCAGGTACTTCTTTCCACATCGTGTTTTAGTTATTTACTAAACTAAAACCAGTCGACATATTAAACCACAGAAATCCAAAGGGGTCTCAATTATGTATACCCTAAAACTAGCCATCATCAGACACACAGCAACGTAAATGAATGTGAATGGTTAGCATGGTACGTTAGTTCATTATTATGCTAACTATGCTAAAGGTCCTTCGTTTTGTAGGCCTTTCCACAGTGGTTGTAACAAACTAAACTTAGCCACCATCTGACACAGTAAGCCAAGCACTAATGACTAGCATCATTTCATTTTCACTATGCTACTCTTGCTAACCGGATTAGCTGGCATCTCGTTAGCTATCTTAGCACTGTTGCTTGAACGACTTGTGTGTAGCCTTTTAATTTTCATCCAGCAACTTCAGAACACCCAGACTCAAGAGTCTAATGGATACACATTAAGCTTCATGTCTGGCTGTAAAAGACTTTTGATGGATTGCTAAATGCTAACTCTGTGCCCAGAAAAAAAAACAGGCATGTCCTTGACTGGTAGAAATAAATCCAATCACATTAAATTTCAATGAAGTCCTTCGCATTACGCTGAGTACGAAAATAAACCCGAAGCAAAACTCTCTTTAATTGCAAAGACAAGACAAGAGTCATTGATCAGCGCTGCTAGCTAGCCCGCTAATCTGAATGTGATTAATATGGGCAAACACAGTTAAAGACTTCATTAAAGACTGAGCAGGAAACCATTAGACTTGCAGCATCAGACAAGCAGATAGGTAGACTGATACGTCACACTATTTGTGTGACAAAAGTATTGGGACACCTGCTCATTCATGGGTTATTTTAAAATTAAGGGCATTTAAAAAGGAGCTGATCCTGCTTTTGATGGAGTAATTGTCTCTACTGTCTCTAGGAAGAAGACTTTCTACTAGATTTTGGAGGAGCATTGCTGTGAGGATCTGATTCAGCGACAAGTGTTACTAGTAAGGTCAGACTTTTGGGTAATCCCCAACTCCCCATCTCACCCCAAAAGTATTGGATGGAGCACCACCATCCATCATTCCAGAGAACACAGTTCTTCCACTGCTCCACAGCTCAATGATGGGGGGCTTTATACCCCTCTACTAGCCCATGCCTGGCATTAGGCAGGATGGTGCCAATAGGTTCATGATGTTTATCCTGAGAGTCCTATTCTATTGGCAGCACTTCTCTACAGGGGCTAGATAAGCTATATGTGTGTGTGAGTGGGCATTAGCACATCTGTGCCAGCAATGGGTGCAACTTAAAATAGCTGAATGCATTTAGTAGAAAGGGTGTCCACAAACATTTGGACATAGTGTAAATAAATAGAGAGTCGGTAGCTTCTCTGTGCCACATAAAAAGGGTTTGTCATTGGCTTGATTGAACTGACCAACATACAGGGCAATGGGAAAGTCCAGGGAGCTTCGTGCAGATCTGAGAAGGATGACTGTGGATTCCAAGATTCCAAGAGGTGTAGCCACGTGGTCAAGGTCTGCTGGAACACCAGTCCAGTGTCACTGTCGACAGTCGAGCACATTTTTACATCGCCACAGATGGAGTGGCTGCCGTCCAAGAAACAAGCCCCGGGTCCAAAATCGAGCTGGACTGAAGTTTGCAGCTGAAGTAAACGCCTTCTGAAGGATAGTGTTATGGTTGGCTGAGACAAAGATTGTTTGGAGGACTAAAGGTGAGGCATTAAGAGCACTGTACCGGCTGTTAAGCATGGTGGTGGTAGTATCATGCTCTGGGCTGTTTTGCTGCCAGTGGAACTAGAGGGTGGAACAATGAAGGTGAAGGGCTACCTCAGAGTTCTTCAGCAGAACCTCAAACCATCCCCTAGACAGTTGCGACCTGGACAACCCCAAACATGCATCACTGACCCTACACCGTATTGGAAATAGCGTCTGTGGCTGGAAACCAAATAAACTTCTGACCGCAACTGTACACACGGACAGACCGACCGACAGACCGACCGACAGACAGACCGACAGACAGAGAGCTAAATAAATAAATAAACAGAGAGATGTAGATCTTCAATTCTACATTAGCGCTCACTCTGGTCAATATCTTCGATTGAAAGCTACCCAGTAGCCGCCATCCGTCTCGGTGGCAGGGGGCAGGTGTGTGTGTGTGTGTGTGATGTGTGTCTGAATGTGAAACGACGGCAGATAAATCCAGTTAGGCCGTGATTAGATTACAGAGAGGCAGGATGAATGGGATCAGCCTGAGAGGTGAAAGAGAAAGAAGTAGGGGGCTAAAAGCACACACACACACACCACACACACCACACACACACCACACACACTCCCGTTCACACTCAACCCATGGCAGGCCAGAGTGGCCCGGTCTCTTCACCTCCTCCCCAAAAACTTCCTTCCTCTTCTCATTCATATTGATAGTGCTCTCAAAGGGGGGCTGCAGTCCTGCTACTGTGGAGGCAGGAGGGGGGACGGAGTGTGAGGTGCACGATGTAGGTTATAATACATTATATATGCCTCATACACAAACACAGTATATATATATATATATATATATATATATATATATATACTCTAAAGCACCGTGCAAAACATACACTCAATGTCCAAATGTTTGTGGACATGCACCTAATGAATGTATTTAGCTACTTTACGCTGTACCTATTGCTGACACAGATGTGCATATGCACACACACAGCTCGGCTAGTCCCTGTAGAGAAGTACTGCCAATAGAATAGGACTCTCTGGAGCAGATCAACATGAACGTATTAGAACTAATGTGTGGGCTAGAGGGGTATAAAGCCCCCCATCATTGAGCTGTGGAGCAGTGGGGTGGGGTGGTGATCATCCAGCATCCTGACCTCATTGTAATGCTCTATATATATATAATGTGTGTGTAACAAAAATATAACATATGTTTATATACATAATAATAATTAATACAATTCATACATATTGTATGATTGTCCAGAAGTCAGGAATGTGTTATATATTGTATATGTAATATATGTAATATTAATATTGTCTACATGTATTTTAATATATATATATATATATATATATATATATATATATATATATATATATATATGTAGATCTATGTCATAGTTATATATTTGATATGTATTATATATTTATATTGTATGTTGGTGTATATTTATGTGTATACACATATATATTATTATGATTTTAAAGATCATGTATATTTTATCTTTTATATCCAATAATAGTAATCTATCCCACATGAGTTTAGGATATATGCATATAGATGCTTACAAGATGTGTGGGAGTTGAGATTTTGGGGCACAAGGTCAGTGCTCCTCGTAGAGCTGAGATGCTTCAGAGCGCTCAGGACTGGCCGTGGAGTTAAAGGTGCTCTTTGCCATTCATCGCGGTGCAGGCCTGTCAACCCCAGCAGGAAATGCCTGTCAGAGTGGAGGTGGGATGTTGAGTGATTGGCGTGCGGGACGTCCTGACAGCTTCCTCTGCTCAGATGAAGAGCTATAATACCTACTCACCTTCAGAATGGGTCAGAATAGCTGGAGGTTCTGGAAATAGGTTTAGTGTTCAGGGTTCTCTCTATGGAGATCAGAGGTTTATACTCAGATTCACTCAGAGAGAGAGATGGGGGGGGGGGTGTATTACAGATGGATAGATGTCTGATTTACAACTGTCAGAAACACATTCCAGAATTCCAGACAGGGTGTGTGTGTGTGTGTGTGTGTGTGTGTGTGTGTGTAAGACCACAAATGATATATCCTTGGTTCCCTCCCCTTGTAGCTCAGGATGAATGTTTCAGACGGACCCATAGACCCCCACTTCCGATTGTACATGATTAATATCCACACATGTCTGTGTGTGTGTGCGTGTGTGTGTGTGTGTGTGTCATTCTCTAGTCACACTATGGTATGTGCTCTCCTCAGTGGACTAGGCACTCACCTGTTTCTGTGCAACACCCTTTAACATACACACACTCTCACACACTCACACTCACACACACTCTCTCACACACACACAATGTGCAATTGTAAATCTGCGATCCTACTGATGCAGGTGTGAGTGTGTTTTAATAGTAGAAGTATCACTAAGAATTATTCAGTATCCGCTATGAATTACTTAATAAGCACTATAAATGATGCAATATCCCCTATTAACATGTAGTAACCATTATGAATTACTCACAATGAATTTTCAGTAATTGCTAAGAATTAATCAGTATCCAAATTATTGAGCGAACACTATGAAATATTCCATAACCACTATGAATTCTTCATTATAATCTGTAAATATCAGTATCCACTATGAATTCATTATCCCCTATGTATTATTCAACAGCCATCATTAAGTATTTAGTATTTACTTTTAAATATTCAGTATCCACTATGAATTATTAGGTAAACAATATGAATCATTCAGTATCCACTATGAATTATTCAGTATGCACTACAAAGTATTTTTAACCACTATGAATTAATTATCCACTATGTATTATTCAATATCCAATTATTAAGTATTTAGTATTTACTCTTAATTATTCAGTAACCACCATGAATTCTTCATTATCATCTAAAAAATTATCCACTATGAGTTAATTATCCCCTATGTATTATTCAATATCTATCCTTTAGTATTTAGTATTTACTCTTAATTATTCAGTATCCTCCATGAATTCTTCATTATCATCTGTAAATCATTCAGATTCCACTATCAATTACTCAGTATGCGCTACAAAATATTACATACATTACATTACATTACATTATATAACCACTATGAATTAACGATCCACTATGTTTTATGCAATATCCATCATCATGTACTCTTAATTATTCAGTATCCACTAGGAATTATTTCCTAATTACTATGAATTTAGTATCTACTATTATTTATTAAATATTCACTATACATGATTTAGTAGCTGCTGTGTACTATTTAGTATCCACTATTAATTCTTTAATAATTACTGTTGTTATTGATTATGATATGATTATTATACTGAGTAGAAGAACTGTGGCATTGTGTAATACTTATCACAAGCTTGCACACACACACACACACACACACACACACACACACACACACACGTGTTAGGGGCAGTGAGTACACACACACACCCAGAGCGGTGGGCAGCCAACTCCAGCGCCCGGGAGCAGAGAGGGTAAAGGGCCTTGCTCAAGGGCCCAACAGTGGCAGCTTACCAAGCCGGGATCGAACCCACAACCCTGTTATCGATATCCCAGCCTTTAGTCAAAAAATAGCACTATTTAATTTTACTCTATTTTATTTCGACGTTAACTGTATCTGTTTATTCATCTACTCACATTTTTTCTATATAAATTTTATTTATCGTAATATTTACAATTTTAACACAAGCCACGCCCCTTACAACCAGTAGCGACCTGGCCACGCCTACCTCGGAGACAAGGCGGTCACGCCTCTTGACGACAGTCATTTGAGAGCCATGGAGGACTGATGTAATGGCCCTCACACATTACCCATCATTGCTCTGATTTCGAGGCAATTAAACGCTCATCTGTGTCAGTTTAGCGTCTTATTTTGCTCTATAAAAGTTACCGGGATTAAACAGCCCCCCTCCTCTTCGTTTCTGAGCCTGAATTCCAGCATCTGTGTTGACACTGGTTTCATGAGTCTGTAAAGCCAGTAATGAGGGAAACCCAAGAGCCTGTGAACTCAGTCAGGAGGCGAGCTTAAGCTTCGTGCTTCATACAGTCTTCATGGCGGTTTCTGGACGCGGTGTGTGCAGACCCATCCTTCCTAGCCGGTCGGCTAACGACTACTCACATTTAATTACTAATAATTAAGTGACTATTATACATTATTTACTAACTATTATGGATTATTAATTAGTATCTACTATAAATGATTCAGTATCCACTATGAATATGAGTATGAGGATCCACTATACAATAACTACTATAAATTATTCAGTATCCACTATGAATTATTCAATTATTATGAATTAAGTGACTATTATGAATTATTCAGTATCCACTATGAATTATTTAGTAACTCCTATAAGATATTATCCAGTATTCACTATGAATTGTTCAATTATTATGAATTAAGTGACTATTATGAATTATTCAGTATCCATTTTGAATTATTTAGTAACTCTTGTAAGTTATTATCCAGTATCATCTATGAAATATTACTAATCTACTATGAATGAAGTAACTATTATGGATCATTAATTACTATCTACTATGAATTATTTAATGGCCACTATAAATTATTCAGTATTCACTATGAATTACTTACAAACTACTATGAATTATGAATTATTTTGTATCCACTCTAAAAGTCTTCGGTAACTAAAACAAATTATTATTTCCTATATATGATTATTTCCTATAAATGATTCAGTATCCACTATGAATTACTTACTGATTATTTACTGAGAATGAATCAGTGTATTTCGCAGTTTATGCTGAACTGTGTTATTGATTATGATATGATTATTATATTACCTATACGAGTGTAATATGGGAATGATGTTGTTAAATCTGCTGAATCGCGGTATTGTTTCGGATCTTTTTTGGGCTGTGTCGTCGTGGCGACTGGGAGGAAGTGAAGGCCTCAGGGGTCACTGTGTGAGGTCATGGGGCGTCACCGAGAACAGAACCTGATACTCACCCGGCGACACACTGCTCTGACAGATAAGGAAATGGGATGGGTGATTGGGTGCTACACACACACACACACACTCACACACACAGCCCAAAACCTCCACAATGCCCCACAGGGGTAAGTGGGTTCTCTTCAAAATGCTCCTGAACCCCCATGCCAACAGACAGACAGACAGACAAACAGACACACACACACACACAGTGATGATAGGCAATGTCTAGGAGGAGGGAAAGCCCAGCAGTATCAAAGCAAGACGTCCAAGAAACGAGTGTGTGGGTGTGTGTGGGGGGGGGGGTCATGCTAGTTATAGTGGTGATCTTGGTCAAAATAGTCAACTAGTATGGTCATGCTTATTGACCAGTGTAGTCAAGATGGTCACTCGCTGCTTTTCGCCATCCAAGTCAACCTGAACACATTCAATGATGTTGAGGTCTGGACTCTGGGCAGCTCAGTCCACTGTTCTGAGAGCATCTGTCCGCTTTCCTCAGTCAGAGCATCTGGATCAGCTCCACGTCCTTTCATAGACCCACAGCTCTGAGCCATCTTCTCACTGTTCAGGGAAGGACCCCGAAACCTGTGGATGTTCTCAGATCTGAAGCGAGAGCAGCGCTTTAGGTGCTGTTTATATGATGCGGGATCAGTGTTGGAGGTCTACCAGGTCTTGCAGAGGGTTTCTAGAAGGTTCCTCTGGCTTATTGAACGTTCTTAAGGGCTGTCTTGAGTGGAATTGGCTTTGAACAGCAGGAACAGCAAGATGGAAAGGTAAAAAAAGGGAAGTGATGCTGACAGGGGCTTAGATTGTGATGTGGTAAAACATGAGACAGACACTTTGATTGAACTTAATTACGTAATTAGCTTCATTAAAGTAAAGCGTGTAACACACACACACACACATACACACATACAGTCTGACAAGATCTCCAAGTGAACTTTGAATAAACTCATGGTTTGTTGGTGTGGAAGGTTCGGGGAAAACCATGCAGTGCATCTTACTCTATACTTACACACACACACACACACACACACACTCACTCACACTCACTCACACTCAGGCACGCGGTCACCCTATCCCTGCCCCCCAATGCTCTTCACTCATCACACTCAAGCCGCAGCTCGTAGAGTCAGCGTTGGGGTCAGAGCGAAAGTGTTCACCTGGCCAAAGAACACAGGGACACACACACACATCCATCAACACAACGATACACACTTCCTGTCCTCGGGGAAGACAGGCTTGCTGATATGATGGTCACCCACCAGCTTGCTCGGCCCATGGTTTAAGGGTCAGAGGACAACCCTTTGCTGTCCATTCCTGATCGGCCCATTCAAAAGCATTGCCCCGTCCCGTCTGACCACTCAGTCTGATTGGCTGAAGAGCGCTCTACTTGTGTCGTTCGATCTGATAACAGCATGTTTTTCTCACCGTACTTGAGTCACTCCACTGACCACCGGTGGCTAAGTGACAACAATGCTCGCTCAAAGCCTCGACATGTTTGCAGTTCACGTTGGCTGGCGAAATGGGAAGCCTGGCTGCCAAAAATTGCTCCATTTTTAGTGCAGTTAGCATGCTAATGTTAGCATACTCGCCAATTAATTCGCATTAAAGACAAAGTTAACAGAATTATAGCAGACGCTGGAGAAGACACAGTGCGGCACAGCCAATGGTGGCACAAAAAAAGGGGTAGAACTGGCGCGGTCGGCAGACGTGGGGTGATTTCTGTGCGGGGCTGTGCTTAGCTTGAAGCTAACTCAGCAATTAACAGGCTGGCTAGCACAGTGGCTAGCGCAGAAAACACAGTGATCATGCCAGATCGTTATAGACTCACTAAAGCACAGTATCAAACGTACACTACCTGTCCAAATGTTTGTGGACACCCCTACTTATAAATGACTCTCCAGACCCTGCTGGGCTAGAGGGGTATAATAAAGCCCCCCCAGGATTAGCTGTGGAGTTGGGAATGATGAAAAATCTAGTAGAAAGCCTTCTGTGGACAGTAGAGGCAGCTAACGCAACACCACTGGAGCTCAACACGCTTGGAGGAGAACACTAACTGTTCATTCGGTTGTATCAGTGATGGGGGAGAGGGAGGGCCATCCGATACTCAGCCAGACAGAGTGAGGCCTGTTATGCTCTCAGAAAGAGGCTGGGTAGATTAGGAAGCTTCATTAAGCATTGAAATGGTTCTCGGAGCTGCCCCTGTTCTACATACCCCCTTCGCCTTCACTGAAGAACCTTTGAAGAACCCTTTGTTTAAGGGCACATGCCACCAATTAGCATAAAACCCATGTCAGACACCAAACATGCCTTGACATATTAACTGCGTTTGTACAAAAGTGGAAAATCCTTCTTTAATCCCTTCCAGGAGCCTGAAAACGGGACCCACACAGGCCCAAACGAGCGAGGGGACTCCTCTGCGACCTCCGAGTAAAACGATCGTCTTCGCGTGTGTAATTACACCCCCGCTGATCAAAGCGACTGTGGTATTAAAGTGGCAGAAGTGTGTCCCGAGCACCCAAGGCGCTTCTGGAGTCTGTAGAGCAATCAGCGGGCTTTGCTTTCCGTCGGCGGGTGTTCGTGGTCAATTAGGCTGAATTTGAGACAGATGTGAGACAGGGTGTTTCTGCCGTGTTCGTGCCGCTGTAATGTGGTCTTCACCTCCTCTAGACACGTAGGAGATATGAGCAGGTTCAGAGGCCTTACGGACTCGGCTGAAAGTTCTCCGAAATCCTGAAAATCCTCGATTAGACGGCACCAAAACTGGATGGCAAGGTTTCCAGCCTCATGTTGTTCTGCAGTAGGTCTGATCTACGTACAGCAGTAACTTTTCATTAGATCAGATCAGCCCTTAACACCACCTCTCCTAGAGTACAGCCTCAAGAAAGAGGCTTCTTCCGAGGTTGGATTTGCAATGGTGTCAACTCAATAGAATCATTTCAATGCATACATGGTTCTTTGTCTGGTTAAAGATGAAAGGGCTCCTCATTTACAAGGACACACATTACGCTATTAGGACTCAGGATTCCTGATGTCCAGTTTTCCAAATCAGCAGAAGATTAAGACCACCCTGGTTTGGAATGTGATCGAGAACTCGGCCCATCATATCAGCTCTTCCCATATGGAAGCACCCTGTTCTTCACTGGTACTGAATGAGTAGGAAAGTCTGGCTCCGCCTCTGGTCTCTGGTTGCAAATTTGACGACATGGTGGACAGTTTTGGCTTCATTTTGAAATAGAACGGATGGGAATGAAGCCATGGCGTCCATGTTTCCTACAGTCATCGGGTGATACCACTACCCTACATCGCCTATCCTTGATTATGTGCTCACTGTTAGCTATAAACATTGGCTAAATCATGCTAGCATAGCTAACAACAGTAACGGTGGCTGCCTTGAGGCCTTGAGTCATGGGATTCGAAGGTTCCACTTTGAATGTGACACAACAGTCAGCTTGAATTCTACTGATTTCTCGAACCCCTCCACTGCTTAGTCTTCCCACAACATACAGCGCATCCTGAAAATGTTTCTTAAGGTTTTTAAGGTGGAGAAGTTTCTGTTAACGTGCTTTTCTTTTTTTTTGGTACTTCAGTGGCGTCTGCTAGCTGATGCATCAGAGCTGGGTGCCCGGCGCTTTCCTCCCAGCGTGTCGGTTGCTTGGTGATGTTGCATTAGTTGCATTGGCAGCAGTTGGGAAAGAGACGGTAGCTGATTGCGCAGTGTGCTCCCAGTGATTAGCACATTCAGGCTAGCCTCGTAGAGGACAGTCAAAATTTCAACCATTTGTTCTTCCATCTTCTGCTGTGAGTGGACACTAGTGTGAAGTAGTAGTGATGCACTTCTGATGGGTGAGGGTGGGAGGTCATGGTTGAGGTTGGCATGGCCTAGCATGGATAGCAGCGTTTTACACATGCTCATACAGAAGACCATGGAAAGACTTCACAAAGACAGGAATAGTGAGGTTGAAAGTGTATGTGTGTGTGTGTGTGTGTGTGTGTGTGTGTGTATACCGTATCTGTAAGTGTACGGCGTGCCCATGCATGCAAACCCGAGTCTGAGCTTCCTCTGGTATTCCGAGTCCCGGCTGTTAAAATTAATAACGGGATTTACCAAACACCACAGACGGGGGGGGGATGTGTCCCTCACTTCTGCCTATCTCTTGTAAACAATATCTTGATCGGCCAATAAAAGCATTTCTGATTCTGATGATTGAGGGATGAGGGAGAGATTCTGCAGGCTGACATCACAGCCTGCAGAATCTCCAAAAAGTTCAAAACAACTGTCCTCACGCGATCGGTAGCAAAGCTAACGTAGCTAACAGGTCATGGAAGCGTATATATCTCGTCTGTTAGCATCATGCTAACAGTGCCTAAGCCATCACTCACTCTCCTCAAACCATGTGGAGAGCGAGCAGTGTTTAGTCATCGCTAATAGCCTTGATTATGTGGGTTCTGGCACTATAGGGCTCACTGTTAGCTAAACACATAGCATAGCTAACAACAGTAACGGCTGCTGTGTTGAGGCCTTCAATCCTTAACCCCTCCCCTGCTTAGTCCCACAACATACAGCGCATCCTGAAAATGCTTCTTACTGGGTTTTTTGGGGTTTTTTTTTGTTTGATCACACTGGAGACTCATTTTAATGACCAGTGTAAACAGAATCCAGTCAAAGTAGCCCTAAATGTAGCTGCATCTACACAACCACTGTCACGGAAAAACCTTGTATCTCCAAATTCACAACTTCTGAACTTCTGAAAGCTTCTTAAATTTAACGGAAGACATTTATTGGAGCATTTCTGTTGGTCCACTCATCATGAACCTCTACCACAGTATGAAGAACGCCTGCCAGATGGGGTCCACGAGTGGACTAGG